>NC_135562.1:3427633-3732633 GCF_964340395.1 Glandiceps talaboti
TCCAGCCGCTAACATGATTTTCCCAGGGGCTGAAGGGAAGGCGTCCGTGTATGAAATCATCAAGGTGATTTTGCCAACTCTGCTTCTGGCGGTTCTTCGTGGCTTTGAATTCTCCATGCCAGTGGTAACTTGAAACGACGGCATCTTTTGGGTTTCGTGAGACATATATCACCTTCGCACCAGTAGAGCGAATTGGTTTAGGAAACAGCTCGTATGGGAGATGTGATTTAAACAACCGAGGGGATGGAGTGGCATTCGGGTCAGCTTGGAATTTTCTTATAAGTGATAACATCTCTGGACCCCAAATCTTTCCACTTCGATTGTCATCGACAGATAACATTTCAATCATTGGGGGTACTCTCTTTCCACCGTCTTCCAGTAATTTCCAATCCTGGTACATTTCCTGGAGAAGGAAAATCAACCACGTATTTCCTGATTTGGGAAAACCACTAATAACTACGTCGCCAGTACGAAACGAAAACTTTTCCAGGATACCAGATTCCAGTTTATCTACCGATGTACAATAGTACAGTTGATATCCTTTATAATTCACACATGGACTATCTGTTGCCATAGTAATAGTTACGTCGAAAAAGTAGAATTACGATTAAAATTGAACACAACGATAACAGTAATGGTGTGTCGTTACAAAAATGTCACATTCGGTATTTTAAGTGAATATTTAGTGTCACGGTCAGATGATTTGACGTCACGTGACCAGTTTTTGATATGCAACGATAGTAACGTCATTCAGTGATCGTAATTTCTAAAAACACCTAGCTTCACGCTTTTCAGGGTCAAGTTGATAAACATTTCAGGCAAGCTTCGTCTCTACAACTGTCTAAATTTAGTCTCAGTACTCTAAATTCTACTGGTACCTTATATTAGCAACTGTTACACAGATGTTTGGTACAAAAATAGAATGGACGAAAGCAGTGACATAGCTGAAACTTTTAATGACTTCTTTTCAAATATTGGACCTAATCTTGCAGCAAATATAAATTCTCCCGAAAGTTTTGATAGTTACCTTACTGACAATTACCCCAATTCAATCTTTTTTCGTCCAGTTAATGAAAACGATGTTGCCAAGGAAATCAGTCGCTTAGATCCCCGGAAAGCTATGGGACACGATCATATTCATCCTAAACTCATCATTGATTCTGTTCATTACATTTCTCGTCCACTAACCCACATTATTAACTGTTCTCTCACTGAACGCATATTTCCAGACCCACTCAAATTTGCAAAAATATCACCAATCTACAAGAAAGGCTCAGTGCTTGAAGCCAGTAACTATAGGCCCATTTCTATTCTACCGATACTCAGTAAGGTTTTCGAATCAATTGTACATGACCAGCTAACCACTTTCCTCGACAAATTTAATATTATTATAAATACCCAATATGGATTTCGAAAAAAATATAGTACAAAACTTGCTTTAGCTGATTTGGTTTCAGACATTACAGACAAAATGGACAACGGTCTAATTACATTTGGCATCTTTATTGACCTTAAAAAGGCTTTTGATACTATTGACCACCAAATTCTACTCAAAAAACTTTCTTACTATGGAATCAGATGTGTACCTCTCCGCTGGTTCCAAAGCTATCTGGAAAACAGGTTGTTAATATCAACGGCTTCACTTCAAACCCAAGACAGATCAAATGTGGTGTACCGCAAGGATCTATCTTGGGACCTATCCTTTTCTTGATTTATATTAACGATATTAACAAATCTACTGATGCTTTCAACATTCGACTATTTGCTGACGATACTAATCTTTTCAAATACATGACATCCACCCATATTAACCTTTCTCTTCTCAGTAAACCTCTTGACAAAGTCAACCTCTGGTGCAATGCAAACAAACTTACAATTAACATCGAAAAAACAAACTATATGGTCATAAAAACGCTCCAAAAATCCACCCATTTGGAAGGACGTCTTTGTATTGGCAATACACCCGTGAAGGGAGTGTTGTCAGCCACATACCTAGGCGTAGCAATCGACCCCTCCCTTACTTGGAAGTCACATATTGAAAAAGTGAGGAACACAATCAGCCCGAAAGTTGGCATAATTTCACGCATTCGGCACTATGTTCCTAAATCTGTCCTCATCCTCCTCTATAATAGTCTAATTCTCCCCCACCTTAGTTATTGTGTTGAAATCTGGGGAAACACTTATCCAACAGCCCTTGACCCACTTTACCGTCTACAAAAGAAAATAGTTCGTCTCATAACCTTCTCTGACTACCATGCACACTCTACTCCTCTCTTTAACCAACTTAATATTCTTGACATCTATAAACTTTGTAAACTTCAGACTTGCATGTTCATCTACGATCTAAACCATAACCGCTTTACACACACTCTTGACCATTACATCACATACCAGTTGTCCCATGGCCATAGCTATCCAACCAGTGCTAACAACAGTGGTAACTTTCCAATCCCTAAGGTTAACCTCTCAATTAGTCAACACAACTTCAAGTACGCATCTATTAAAACCTGGAACTCTGTGCCTATGTCTGTAAGAACGATAAACAATAGACATAATTTTAAGAAAAACTTAAGGCAGTATCTTCTGAGGGAATAACCTTTATCTGTTGTCTCTTTCAATTTGCCACTGTAATTTTATTTCTATATATTAGAACTTGTGCTTGTTACCTGTTCTTATTTTACTATTTTTTCCGTTACGTTTATAAGCTTCCATTTAATTTTGCCACCAACACTTCTCCTTATTTACTAAGAATTGTATTTTTGTTGTTATTGTGAAACTCGTACCAGCCCAAATTTGTATTTATTATCTACATGTACGGTCCATGGACATTGATTAGTTCCTACGAACTATTTCCATGGCCCTCACCAGAAATGTTTTATCCGTTGCTTTCAGAGTTTGTGTATATATTTTTCTCTTCTGGTGGAATAAATTTCAATTCATTCATTCATTCATTCATTCATTCATTCATTTGATGGTTCCCTTTGTTTGCGGTCGTCTCAGTGAGATAGGTATGCAGATTTCGTACCCGAGTTGAAGGTCCAAACGTGATTATACATGCTTGTTGGCGAATTCAAATTCGCCGTTTCGGTCAACAATTCTTTAAATTCAAATCATACAGAAACCAAGGACTCAACTTCAGATAAACGATTATCAAATCGTAAAATGTTTATATGTAAATGAGGTTGGAATCTTTCAGTAAGAACGGATGGGTTTGACTCATGTGGCTGTGTATGTACGCACGATTTTTGACTAAATGTTCACAAAAAGGCATAGCTTGACACATGTGGTACAGTTTCCACTCATGTGGCTGTGTATGTACGCACGATTTTTGACTAAATGTTCACAAAAAGGCATAGCTTGACACATGTGGTCCAGTTTTCTTTCTGAATCCCTAAACATGGGGTCTGTGAAGATGAGTAGGATACTTCAATGCCATATCAATATCCAAAACTACTCGAGTAATAGGTAATCTCACACGCTAAAAGACCCTTAAATGTCGGAGTGCAGTGGGGTATCCATATCGTAACCAGTGAAGTGGGGTGAAGACATAGAGAGACATTCAGAGTAGTACGCCCCCATCGACCGGGAAATCCCAGGCGCAAGAGCGTTAGCTTCGCTAAACCGACCTCTCGCCGCTGAGGGCGAGAGTATGGGTAATCGAAACTACTCTCGGGTGTTATGCCCCTCAACAGCGAGAGTATGGGTAACCGAGACTATACACGCTACAAAAACCACAGGGAACAGCGAGCATGTAATTGATTGATTGATTGATTGATTGATTGATTGATTGATTGATTGATTGATTGACTGATTGACTGATTGATTGATTGATTGATTGATTGATTGATTGATTGATTGATTGATTGATTGATTGATTGATTGATTGATTGATTGCAGACATTGAGACAACCATACTGATGGAGACAAACAAACAGACAGACAACACAATAACCACAATTTAGGTAAAAGTGGCATGTGCTATAAATATTACCAAATTAAAATATTCCCACAATATATATATATATATATATATATATATATATATATATATATATATATATATATATATATATATATATATATATATATATATATATATAGATGCATTTAATACATAAATAATTTATTTGAATAAGCTGTAGCTGCACTCGGATCATAGCTGTAAGCTGAAAGGGCAGAATCGTTGAGAGAGAGAGAGAGAGAGAGAGAGAGAGAGAGAGAGAGAGAGAGAGAGAGAGAGAGAGAGAGAGAGAGAGAGAGAGAGAGAGAGAGGGGGGGGGGGATAAATAAATACACACACATACATACATACATACATACATACATACATACATACATACATACATACATATGTATCATCTTAGAAAATATGGTTAGGATAAAAAAATAACGATATATGATGAATGGTGGATCGTACGTTTGTCAGCAAATGTGACGTTTTGTCTAAGGGAGCATTCGTTTTTTACGGGGAGGGGGGGGGGTCGATGGAATTTGAGGTATGAATTAAATGTAAAAAGCAACCCCCCCTAAAAATTACTTTTCTAAAATTTGACCCCCCCCCCCTAAATCCATCAATTGTAAAATGTGACCCCCCCCCCCTATAAAAATTTTTCACTTGATTTATAATAGATTTATGAAACACTTGACTTATATGAGTGTTTGTTCGACATATCACATAATGGACCATGAAACCTAGTCCATGTAGTTCCGTGACTTCCAAGTAGTACACTGTCTGCCTGATCTTGTTGTGTGAAAGAGTTCATTTTCAATGTCACTGCTATCACTTTCAGAGTCACTTTCCGAGTCACTTTCCTCTGATTCACCCAATTCATGTATCACTACATGTCCATCTTCTGATTCACTGTCTTCGTCCATCTCATCCTCTTCATCGCTCTCCTCATCCTCTTTATCCCTCTCATGGTTCACTCTCAGACTTTCCAGTGTTGTTTGACACAGCTGCCTGCCAATGTGTGCTTCAACTATTTTCAGTTTGTCTTTTTTTAGCATCTTTCTCTCAGTTGTCAATTTATGTCTGTTTATGTACATGTCCAGGTCAGAAACTTTCAGCTTACGTAATTCACTGTTTCTGTACAGTGCATTCCAGTCATGGCTGTCATATTGTCGTGGTTGATCCACAGCATTAGCTTGGTTTCGCTTCTTTTTCTTGAGTCTTACAGTTTTCAATGTCTCTAAATGAATTAAGTAGTCAACTACCACTTTCTCAGGCACTATATACTTCTTTGAGAACTCAACAACTTTGTCATGGTCATCAGAAGACATTTCTCCTGCTTCAAAAAGACAGCGTATGGGTATTAATTGGTAATGTTAGCTCTGTAAATGCATCGGAAGCCAAATTGCTTGTGCCCATGTACAACTTGAAATATATTGATGAGCACTCATTCAAATTAATTTTTGACCACTTAGCCACTGATAGCAAAGAAACAATTGACCTGAGTGAACTTGACAGTCAAAGTGACACGGAACAAAGTGGATCTGTAGATACAGTTGACTACAGTGAACTGAAGAGTCAAAGTGACTCGTCAGACTAACTTAGTAACTATCTCTTTTGTGTTCTTATCTATGTTTGTTAGTCCCCGCCGGCCGGGGCCACGTGGCGGCCATTTTACGATTTTTATGGTGGCATTCACTCAGGTCAATTGTTTCTTTGATATGTTTGGTAAGTGGTCAAAAATTAATTTGAATGAGTTCTGTTGTTTTTAAAGAGTTTTTAAAGAGTTTTAAAAGTGAGGTATGTCATTATATTGCCACAGCCTGAAAGTTTTATTTTTGTGATTCTGTGTTTTCTTTTTTTTACTTGTTATCACCTGATCAGACAGAATAAAGACATGTTTGTATTCTGTTTTGTACATTTTTTTTGTCAATTCTGTTGTTTTTTGCTATGATTCCATACAAATCTGTTGTAAAAATTGACCCCCCCCCCAAACCATTGGATATAAAATTTGACCCCCCCCCTAAAAACTGCTTTGTAAAAGTCAACCCCCCCCCCCGAATTCCACCGACCCCCCCCCTCCCCGTAAAAAACGAATGCTCCCTAATGTAATAAGGCAAGATCATGCATGAAAAGACACTAGACGAAGGGACAATCATTGGCTATAAAACATTTGAATGAGCACAAAATGAAAAGGTACTGCCGTTTGTGACAAACGTTCCATTCTCCTAAAAAAATACTTTCTCTTTTGGCATTTTTCAATTATACTTCTTGCTGAAGCCAGTATTTTATTCCCAGTGTGCTCCGATCACAGTTGACATATTATCTTTTCATGCACACACATCCGAGCCCCACTGTGACGGAAAGATAATTAGCATAATCCGTATTACGTAATCTCGAATACCCTTGATTACATGTACACCCTTTTCACTATTCAGTCATGTACACAGTGCTGTCAATGGAACATTGCAGAGACACCGGCTGGTAGCTGAAAGGACGTTCTCAAGGTTCGTTGACCGTTTTACACTATGTCATGACAGTAATGGTGATTTTCACATACAGTCTGATTTATCAGGTAGCGGTATTTCGTGTTCCTTTGATCGCTTTCTGAAAGGTATTTCCCGTGGATCGTTCTGAAGGTAAGTAAAATACCCGTGACCGTGAGTCGATTGTTGCATTTCGTTATGTAATGAATCCGACGCTACCAGATTCGACTACTGTAGCCGTGATTTTACATTGAATACGGTGGAATATGACAACAGTGATATCAGGATTGTGTGTGTGCCACCAATTTACAAAAAAAAACGTGACCTGGAAATGAACTTGCAGCCAGAATAGCGTTCTGAAAGTATTGGTATTTCTAATCGATTGCCAACTTCCCTTGACCCGTACCTGAATGACATGGTCGTGCTGATTCTTGCTCTGTTACAAATTTGGCCATATATTCTACTAGGGTCTATGATTTGGCCGTCTCGTCCTGAGTCTTGACAGGTGTCTGTTATCAACACGACATGTATGCTGATGACAGGTTTTCGTCATCAACAGACAGATGGGAATTTTACGACCTCAATGTCGTATGTTTCGGCGAGAAGAAACGTTAATTATCCTGCTGCTCCAATACATTGAATTCTACCCAACGAAGCAGGCAGCTATGAAGTTTTATGTCAATAGTTGTCTGTTATTTTCTTGTTTTTCTCCACATTTCAAACACATTTCAAATATTAACATCATAATAATCACTGTCTTATCAGGCCGTAGAACCTACACATGTAGGGTCGATGATCAGACTTTATCAACTTTGCACTAATTAGTGCACAGCTAATCCTAGAATAAACCACGAACAAACTCACAGGTTTTTGCCAAATAAATTTCACAATACCCTAAACTAGTGTAAATATTTACCGATGTGACTATTGATGGTGAATCCTCCTAAAAGAGTCAAAGGAAATAATAGTTATTATGGTAATATATAAAACTTTAATTGAAATGTCCAAGAAAACAAGAAAATAATATTAGACATCCGGGAAATCTTGAAAATAAAGCGGTTTATTCCTCGTGGAATTTGTGACATATTTATTGATCTTGAATCGTACGTTGAATCGCAAGCGTTTCTGTCACACGAGGAACTCCCCACTTTGGCTCGAAAAGTCATATGTGATCACAATATTCTAGAAACTAAACTCCTTGTATCAATAAAAGTTCATTATCAAGAAGGACAAAGTGGAGTATTCATTGTGTATTAGGTCAATTGTATTTCCTGTTGACAATCGCAGTAAAGTTATTCGTCATAATAACACGTAACTGTACATCCTGGAACTGTAACATAACCTGATCACGCATCCATACAAGTGTGGTACATGTATACTCGGGGTATTTGCGATGTTCTCTGTTGGCATACTTAGACGAGCAGCAGAAAACATCGCTAGCACGGGTGCAAATCCTATCTGATCTCACTATAAATACGTCCACGCCCACACTAACAGGCACATATTATGCGGTACAGCAAATTTTGTAAATAAAGGCACTACCGTGTTTTCGCGGAATTTCGTGGAAATGGACTGATCGCGCTCATTTGCATACAGGCAAGCCAACACTGGGTCACCGCACTGTCTTTCGTATTGCACTGCAGGGCAAATACCACTAGTTCGCGTGTGCATCAATACAAGCAATGACAGTTTAATCACATGTACAAATACACATGTAATAATACATTGAATAGAAAGCCACAGTATTTGTCTTTGATATCTTAGACTATTGTCATATCTATTTGATTTTCAACGTCAAGTTATTAGTTATGCAAACATACATTAATTGCATCTTTAATATTCGTATTTATTTTATTTTATTACAGATTATGATGCCAGTTCAAATTTCCAAGTGTCAGATTGTTATTTTGTGCCATGTTGCTATGGGATACAATGCAAATTAAGAAAAAGATTGTAATTTCTTGCATGGTGGCATGCATCATTGGACTTGTTTTTCTTTGTAATGCTGTCTACCTCTCCAATGTTGACATCTTTTACTTTGGCAAGCCCTCGCCTCCTACAAAATCACAAATCAGGAATGGGATAAAGGCTGCGCAGGAGGAAAATGACACTCTCAATTCTACAGAACTGACTCCAGTTCAATCGATGGAAAGACGATTGCCACAGGCTATTATAATAGGGATTAGAAAATGTGGAACACGAGCATTACTTAACATGTTGAAGATACATCCAAAAATTCGAACTGCCTCCGACGAGATACATTACTTTGATCGTGACGAGAACTACAAACAGGGTTTAGACTGGTATGTACAACAGATGCCACTCTCTTATCCAGATCAAATAACTATTGAGAAAAGTCCGGCATATTTCATTACAGACGAAGCACCAAAACGGATATATCAAATGAACCCGTCTATCAAATTATTGCTTATTGTTCGTGATCCAACAATCCGGGTTGTTTCAGATTATGCACAGATTCACTTACATCCAGAACAACGCCATGACCTACCTGCTGACACGTTTGAACAACTTGTAATGGATGGTGAACATATTAATAAAGACTACAAGGCAGTTACAACCTCAATGTACTCCAAACATATGAAAAAATGGTTAGCTTTGTATCCAAAACAACAGATTCACATTGTTGATGGAGATAAACTTGTCAAAGACCCGGTACCTGAGTTAGAAAAAGTGGAAACGTTTCTTGAATTGGAACACACAATTTCGTACGACAATTTTTACTTCAATGAAACGAAGGGGTTCTACTGCATTAAGTATGAAACTAAAAGCAAATGTCTTGCCGATAGTAAGGGGTTAAAGCACCCGGATGTTGATCCAACTGTTATGCAAAAACTTCAAGAGTTCTATCACCGTTACAACGAAAGGTTTCAAGAGATGGTTGGGATGCGATTTGATTGGCTTTAATTTTGTGGTTACACTATGTGCATGCAGTATAAAAGTGTAATTGGAAGGTTCGTAGTTAATAGATTGTAGTTAGATCTCAAATTAAAAATGGTGTAATGATCAGTTGCCAGTGTTGTTGATGGTCATGAAAAGGGAATATTATAAATTATGGCTTGAAATCATGGTTGAACCTATCGTGAATAGTTGCTGGATTTAGACTTCAATATCATTTGTCGTCGTCTTCATCATCATCATCATCATCATCCCTTGGGTGGATGACCGAGTGTGGGTTTGTGCGTACGTACGTCATACGTACGTGTGCCTGCGTGTCCGCATGCATGCATACATGCATGTACAGTATGTATATACGTATTACGTACGTACGTACCATTATGTTAGTGTTTAAACAAAACCACTCTATATACTGTAATACGAGCCTCGACTCAGATAGTGCTTTAATTCCTTAAGAAAAACAACAAAAAGCAAACCGTCAACACATATTGTTATTGGTTTTGATATTTCTAGTCAAATCTACAACAGATGTTTAATATAACAGCACGCTAAATGTAAATTAACAACATGGATGAAACCTCAAAGTGGATACATTTTAAGAAATCTGGTCATTATTTCGTCATTACAGGAGAAATGAAATTGCCTTGGTGTTTCACTTATGGGACATGGTGTTTCAATTCCACTCAAGTCGAACGGTTACATTTCTACTTCTAGATCCCAATGTGCGCGGCACCTCTATCATAGTTTCTTTTGTATTTGAAGTTAGCTCTCTTACAGTAAAAATAATCCCAGTGAAACAGCAAGACATCTTCAATTCTCCTGTAAAATGCAAAGACTGCTTACATGTATTTCCTGCTTTTACTTGTTTTGATTCAAACTACATGCATATCTAGATCTGACGGTGGTGTTTTCACACCATATCACAGCACATGGAACTTTGTGCATATCCCAAAGACCCGTTTCCATAATAAGTGACAATGACATATGAATTGTATTATCATGTACAACAATGTCATACTGACATACTAGTACTTAATCTAACGAACTGTAACATGGACACCATTCTTTCCACTCTGAAGCACGATATGTAAATACAGACATAATATAACATGAAGCAATTTGCACAGCATTATTTATGTTTGTAGGAAGACATATATATATTCCCATTGGGATAGATTATTTTCAATCACACCATCTAATTGATGGATCAGTCAGATGGAAGTAATGACATCTTCACTTGTCTCAATTAAGACTTAGAACTGTGTATTATTATTAATGACACATTTTGATTTCTTGTTTTTTTGTCATCAATGGGAAAGAACTATGTCATTTCATATATTTGTGTTTGCGTAAAATTAAAAAAAGTACATGGAAACAAGAGTATATTGATTTAAATATTGCCAGTTGTTAAGATATTTGATGTATTGTACATTTGATAGTTACATACATTGATGAAACCTATTCCCAGCTGAGCTGTTTCTTATCCGTGGTTGCTTCATAGTCAAAATATTATTAGTTATTGTTGTATTAGGGCATGCAGAGGGATAAAAGTGAAACTCTCAAGAATGCAATAATATTATCTTTACTTGTATGGTCTGTGGTTTAATGATTACCTATGAATGTTTTATATGTCACACTTTAAAAATTTGAAATGTAAATCTTAACTTTGAAACTTCATTCATTATGTTCTAACTTTAAACTCTGTTTTGCCATTGTTGTACAACCAGTTGTGAATGTTGTAGTTACTGCAAAAGAGAAGCCTTTGGTTGAATAATTTGTCGAGTTTGAATAAAGTCAATACATGAATTCAATAAAGTCACTAAACTCGTATTCAGCAAGATTATTTTAAACTTCGCCTTGACTTTGTACATCGACTTTAAGTGCACAAAGTCACTAGGTCATACCTAAATCCCGTCTATGCGACCATATAAGCAGTAGATCATTTGTATCAACGAAAGTAGAGGGAGTATTATTTGTATGCAAATTTAACTATAGATCCACAGTACTACATTTATTCCCCTGGCACAAGCCAATATTGGTAGAACCCTTTATACTTCCTAAGGTCAATTTGTAGATCATGCAGTCTCAGCCTCCTGTTACAGACCTTACATGATCATCCTTCACGCAAGTTTAACAATTTACGTTCCAGTAGGTCCTAATTAAATGCATTGGCGAGAATTATGCATGCAATACATAAAAAATATTGTCAAGTCCACTTTATGGAACCATGTGCAATAACCAGTTGAAAAAAAACACACACCAAGTCTCTAAGTGATTTAGCTAAAATATACTAAGTAAATAATTTTCAGACAGAGTTAGGAACTGCTACAAACAAGACTTATGTATCATTCAGATATGAACCTAGGTGACCTGAGTTAGGTTCACCAATTTGCAAGCATTAATCATTTGGTAAATTCTCGCCCTTTTCTAACAGCAGTGCCAAAGACTCACTCTGATAGTCCTTCTGTTTTTTGGAATGGACAGTGCTATAGTTAGTGCAAGGCTTATACTTACTTTACTGGATGTAACCCAGCACACAAGATATACTAATAAGTAATGCCCTTCATAAACAAAGTTAAGTTAAGTTTAGGACAGCTACCCTTTTTTCATAAGTCGTCCATTAATACGAAGTCACCTATATTAATCCTGTTTTAGACACAAATAAGTCATACAAACGATCAGATAACCATCTTTGACAGTTTAACACACTATGTAGTTAGATGCATGCATGTCCAAGTGCATTTTCTTTTATCCCCATAAGTCATGATCAGTTACTAAATCTGTATTAGTATCATACAATCTGTATTTAGCATATACATAATATAAGATACCCTGTCGGGAACATCAGGTAGGATTCCACCATAATTATAAAATTAATGTTACATATAATCAACCACACTTGTAATACTAACTATAATGTAATACTAATATTATATAAAATAAAAACGCAATCATACAGCCGATTATTGCAGTTTGTTACACTGTATAGTCATGTATGTGCGTGACAAATTGTGTTGTTTTCTTACAAGTCAGCTACTAAACCTGTGTTAGTATCAATCATAGTGAAATCTACCAGAATCTACATCTACACCCAAAGATTACAACTGTGATGTGCGACATACACAACGATACAGAAATAGAGAACTTACTTTAATAAAAACATGATAGCGGAACTAGGTAAAAAGTACAATAACAACGATACGTCATAGAATGACAACTAATGCATACAAGAGGGCGCTGTCCATTGAGAGTATAGAGTTAACATGGTATTAGGACGGATACTGTTACTGTTACTGATACTGTTAGTATATTGTCCGCTATATATTGTATAGTTTCAGTTTAACTGTCACGTGGTGTGCTCTGAAAGTAACATAAATGTATAATTTTGACAATTATTGAACTTCTACTAAATACAGGGTTCTTCCTATCATGACATACTGATTATTATTGTGCTTAAAAGCAATACAATCCTTGTCGTAAGTATTTATTGTACCCTTGAAACGTGTAATGCTCTGTTGTTCAACAAAATACATACCAATAGATCGATATACAACAGCACCAGAATTACCATCATGAACAAAAACTATGTAAGATGTGTCCTGGACTGCGAATGTACACACACACGATGCTGAATAATTCGATTTTATCTTTTGATGTAGTTCAAACATGGTATTTTCACTATTCCATATGTAAATCCGGGTTTCATAGTCACAGTCACGTGATACCATACTATGTTCGCAATTCTTCTCGAAAAAAAAATGATCACCATGGTGGACAAATAATGTGCCGTGTGCAACGTTTCCCATATCCATTGCAGAGAGTGTTTGCCAATGTTCAAATTCAGACATAGTAGAATTGAGGTGTAAAACATCAGAACTCTCAAAATGTGTAGTATACATATAGAGTTCTCCATCTAAGAACAGAAATGCCGGATTCGATGTGCCGAAGCCGCGTAACTTCTGAAAATGAATGAATTTCCGACCATTCCACTTATACAAGTCAATGTACTTATCACCGAATGGGAAATTTGTAATACAAAGTAATGCTCCAATTCTTGAATAATGAGTATTAATAAATGATAAATATATAGCAAAATATAAAGTATCCTCACCTATGACTTGGTAACGTTTGAATTTTGATGGAGTCCACTCATATATCACTACAGTATATAGGTACTCACTCACTGCTATAAAATGATGGCCGTCAAGTTCGAAGTATTTAATACCTCCAAAGCCTGATTCTGATATTAAACGGTGGCGTACCATTTCATCTAGTCGTCCTTCATCTGACAGTTTATATATGGACAAGTGATATACTGTCTTCACAACTACATATGTATTGGTGCCGTCTGTAGTAAAATGATCGATGTCTGATATATCAAGTGAAGAAATTGTTTCTTTTTTTTGGAAAATTACAGTCCCTGTAATAAAAACAAGTCTCCGATTATGATATATTCCAATGAAGTTGATAACGTACGTAGAGAACGTAGATACCGTGGCAGAGTTGTGTTCATTTTTTTTATAAAACGCTTTCCCACTCTGTGCTCAAGGCGCTTTACAAGTTTTACCCCTGGCATGATTCTATATAGCGGCATGACAACCTTCACTTACTCAACTCCATGTGAGTATACAAGCCAATGCACTCTTAATAAGCGCATGGGATTCAATCATTTACATTACAACATGTATCCTACTGAGGCACAATTTTGGTTCAAATCTTGCCCAATGATTTTAGCCATTCAGAACTTGAACAATCGACAGTGAATGCCTCAAACCTGCAATCTGCAGATTCCAAGTTGACCACTAAAACCAGTCAACCATCGATATCATCCATGACTTCACGTTCAGAATCACAAGCAAAAGGGACGAGTTACAAATTTTAAACACCCGTCCGTCCGTCTGCCCGTCGATTTGCCCGTCGAAATATCAATCCCTCCCCTCCCCCAATCAAACTAATACCCTTAGAGCCTTCAGTAATTACAAGGTGGGAGGGTCCCCCGATTTCATCGTGTTAAAAAGTTGCCCTCCTTCAACTTTCTTTCTTTCTTTCTTTAAAACATGACCCTCCCCCTGTTCAAGTATGTCAACATGCGGGTTAAAATGACGTCAGGAATGTAAAAGGAGGTAAGAATTTAATCTCACTGTTGCCACCAATGTTGACAATTTTAAAGGCATTGGTTATTTACCACTACTACCGTCATGTGGATGTATGTGAAGGCGCTGCATTAATAAATACCTGTGACTGTGTTTGGATCTCATTGACTGAGCTGACGGCCACAACTCCCAATGATTAGATTAGCACACTCCAGACTTTGCTGGGACCGAGGTCATGATCATCCTCAGTATGTTTTACCCAACTGTTCCCGTTTTACACATGTGAGGCCCACTTATCTCCCCCCGCCACAACTGACAATTAATTCATTACATGGCTGTCAGCAGCATTTTCATTGATATAGGCTGATATCATGATATCTAACTCTAAAACTAATCCTAACCCTAACCCTGAACAAATGGCAGCAATGGGATTTGGACAGTGGCGACGACAATGGGATGACAAAATAATGCAATGTTAGGCAATACATGGAGTCCAAGTAAAAGGTGACTCTCTCCCAACCCCATTTTCTAAAAAAAAATGGCCCTCCCCGAGAGCCGATTTGTAAAACGTGACCCCCTCCCCCATGTAAACACTGAAGGCTCCCTAAGTCGTGTCAATGCCAGTAGCTAAATCAATGTAAAGCCCCTGGTCAGGCTACTTCTCTACCTCATAAACTCTAAGTCCAAGCAGACTGAGCACAAATTAATTCAAAATAGTAGCTAATGAAGTCTTTTAATCCAATAAGTAAGAAATGTGCCTTTTGATTTTCAAAACTATATATACTAATGAACCGGTAAACATTATGATAAATAGATTTAAAATTTCAACAAACTTTAACAATTTACTTGAAACCGAAAATCTGTATTTAAAACAATTGACCTTTAAAGGTAAAACAAAAACACATTCAGCATAACCCCCAGAATGATCTAATAAATGAAGTGTAATTACTCTCCCCCGGACACTATACTCTCCCCCGGAAGTGGATATTGTATACTATGTATTGTATAAATGAAAGAAAGCAGTATGACGTATAAAGGGGTTGACTTTATCTGTTATCTACAAATATAAAACCACCCCAACCCCAAGAATTATTTCTGGTCAGCGCGCGTCATCTGTTATCTACAAATATAAAACCACCCCAACCCCAAGAATTATTTCTGGTCAGTGCACGTTATCTGTTATCTACAAATATAAAACCATCCCAACCCCAAGAATTATTTCTGGTCAGCGCGCGTCATCTGTTATCTACAAATATAAGGCCCCCACCCCAAAGAATTATTTCTGGTCAACGCGCATTATCTGTTATCTACAAATATAAGGCCGCCACCCCTCCCCACCCCCAAAAAATTGTTTCTGGTCAGCGCGCGTTATCTGTTAAGTTATCTACAAATATAAGTCGCCCCCCCCCCTCCAAGAATTGTTACTGGTCAGCGCGCGTATAATCCTCCCGTCGGTCTTTTATTCCGTGTTTGTCCAGCCCATGTAGTCTGCAGATTCGGGGGAGAAACGCAAAAACAAAAAAGTACTCAATAAAAAGAACAGTAAATGTCATAAATAGTAGACTGAGTGCCAGGTCTGTTGAGAATAATAAATAAAATCGCGTCGTCGCACCACTTTAGACAATTTGTCCTGACCAGAAACAATTCTGGGTTGTTGTTTTTTGGCCTAACAGGTTTTGCATGTTCAAACTAGCAGAATTTTCATTATTGAAATTCAGACTGTACCATAATATGATATCAAATAATTAGAATTTACCATGACTGCATTGATGAAGTTGTTCCTTAAGTTCCTGGTGTGTACTTTTCAGCTCTTCATATTCGGCGATGCACATCTCCTTGGCATTTTGAAGAATCTCCACTTGACTGACTTTCTGTGACAACTGAGTTTGAAGACGGCGTCTTTTTCTCCGTTCAGTCATGGTACGACCATGCTCTTCCATCAATAATCCTTGTGTTTTGTTGGCCTCTGTAAAGTTATATAAGAAATGTTGTACTATAAATGCGAATTCAGAATCTGAAGCCATAAATGAGGGTTGCAAATGACATCTGCGCCACATACCCACTTGCTCTAAAGCACTAAAAAAAATACCGCCAATGGCGTTGTAGCACAACTGTAGTTTTTAAAAATGTTTATCCATATGCTAGTCTATGCTAACAATAGGTGTTTATTTGCTGAATAACTATCCAGTCGCCTATCCAACCATGTTGCTATCTTTACGATAAATGCTATCATTTGGCTGTTGCTATGGGCGTGGTCATGTTGTTAGATATATTTGCATACATTTGTGTATGTTTTTGTTCACTTGTGTATGAATTCCTGATATTGTCTTTGCAATATACGTGATCATTTGGCTGTTGCTATGGGCGTGGTCTTGTTGCTAGGAAAATTTACATACATTTTTTGAATGTTTATTCAATTGTCTATTAAACCCTGTTGTTATCTTTGTGAAATACACCACCGTTTGGCTGTTGCTATGGGCGTGGTCATGGTTACTAGGGTATTTGCATACATTTTTTGAATGTTTATTCATCTGTCTTTCTATTCCTGTTGTTATCTTTGCAATATACGTGATTATTTGGCTGTTGTTATGGGCGTGGTCTTGTTGCTATGCAAATTTACATACATTTTTTGGATGTTTATTCAATTATCTATTAAACCCTGTTTTTATCTTTGTGAAATACACCACCGTTTGGCTGTTGCTATGGGCGTGGTCATGGTTGCTAGGGTATTTGCATACATTTTTTGAATGTTTACTCACTTGCTTACCAGATGATGTTGTTATTTGACCAAAACATACTGCCATTTGGTTGTTGCTAAAGGGCGTGGTCATGGTCGCTAGGGCCAATTTTGTCAAAATGTTTTTAAGAAAATCTGCAGAATAACAGTTTCAGAAACATCTCGCCAAGTTTCAGACTAACTGACCAAGTACTTTTTGAGATATAAGTTTTTGACCAAAAATGAACATTTTTACACCTAATTTGCATATCACTCATGGAATCGTGGTATGCTTAATATTTCTTCGTCCATACATCCCTAGATACATTCCCATTAAATTTCAGCCCAATCTGCTCAGTAGTTTTAGAATTATAGATTTTTAACCAAAAAGACACATTTTTAGCCATAATTTGCATATCACTGATGGAATCATCCCGTCATGAACAAATCTTACTTTACACCCCCTTAAGAATGTTCCCACCAAATTTCGCACCAATCTGCCCAGTAGTTACTGAGTTTAAGTTTTTTGACCAAAAATCACATTTTTTGACCCAAATCACACACCTGTGATGCGATCATTTTGATTTGAACAATTTCCCAACTAGACACCCAAAGTAATGGACCCACCAAATATCGTGGCAATCGGTTCAGCGGTTTTTGACTTTAAGTTGTTTACACACACACACACATCCACACACACACACACACACACACACACACACACACACACACACACACACACACACACACACACAGACAGACAGACGCCGGGCGATCCCTATAGCACTACTGAACAAGTTCAGTTGTGCTAATAAAAAGAACAGTGACTGCCATATATAGTAGATTGGGTGACAGGTTTGTTGAGAATGAAATAATGAAAACAAATTCGCGTCGTACCACTTTAGACAAACTGTCCTGTCCAGACACAATTTTTTGGCCTAACAGTACTAGTGTTTCTATGTTCTTTCCTATTCGTAGAATTGACATTATATTTAATTCAGGCTGTACCATAATATGATATCAAATAACTAGAATTTACCATGAATGTATTGATGAAGTTGTTCCTTTAGTTCCTGATGTGTACTGTTCAGTTCTTCATATTCGGCGAAGCACATCTCCCTGGTATTTTGAAGAATCTCCACTTGACTGACTTTCTGTGATAATTGAGTTTGAAGACGGAGGCTTTTTCTTCTTTCAGTCATGGTACGACCATGCTCTTCCATCAATAAGCCTTGTGTTTTGTTGGCCTCTGTAAAGTCGTAAATAAAGAAATCATGTACTATAAAGGCGAATTCAGAATCTGAAACCATAATTGAGTGTGATTTACAAACACCATGCGAATTTCAGGGATGAGAACTATAATCTGAATGCCTAGCTTACAATTTAATCGAACAAAGGGGTTCAAGGCAATGTCATTCATTTTAATGCAAATGTTTGATATATATATATATATATATATATATATATATATATATATATATATATATATATATATATATATATATATATATAAGCAAATATTCATGCTAGCAAAGGTCTTACCAGATGTGAAATTCCGAATCCGTTCATGACATTCTTGTAATTCCATCGTATGTTGTATATTACTGACATGTTTCTGTGTTTCTAACTCATCAATACGTGACAGTTGTTGTAGTAAGGACTTCTTTAAACCTTCGTTCTCTGCTTTAAATCTTTGCATAGATGCGAAAAGTTGACTAGCAGCTCTTCCGAAGCAAAGATCAATGACAGCCATGCAAGGTTCAATACACTCTGAATCATAGGTTTTCGGTAAAGCAAACACATTGGTACACTGTTTTTCACCTTCTAATATGGCAACATTGTCGTTAATCCTTCCATATTCCTTATCCTGAGACACTATTTCGACCAGTAAGTTAGAGTTAGTTTCATTATAGTCTGCACACACCGCATTAATGGAAGCACATAGTTCAATACACTGTCCACGCCTTGGCAATACTATCGTATAGATGCAATGGCTTCCTGCTTGATTCACAGTAAACTGAGATGCTGTTACATACGGACTGATACACCATTGGGACAGAATAATGCAGACAATTAAATGCAAAACAATGTATTTCATGCTAACAGCCATGGATGTCCCTGGTCCGATTAAAGATGGCGAGATGCTACTACTGAAGCCTATCATGTGCATTCTCATCACATATATCCAAAACGGTCGTACGTTGGTTGTCTACGTTGGTTGTCAATGTGGTTGTCTACTTATTAAGTGAATCTGTGCCTTGGTGTGTTATGTGAATAACAACTATATCGGGTTACGTTCGATAACATTTACCCTTTTACCCCATGCAAGCTTTTTGTACGTGAAGGAATTATTGTCAACTTACAATATGACATAATACCCTTACAATCTATGATATTTAGTATTCGACGAAACGAAACAAAACGATCGAAACGAAACGAAATGAAACGAAACGATCGAAACGAAACGAAATGGAACCAAACCAAACCAAATCAAATCAAATCAAACGAAAAAAGGCAACCGTGCACGTATGAAAAAATGTAGGGCATATAAAGTACCTACTATGTTTTCAATTCTCTTTCCTAAGTTTTGTCTTTGTTATAAATTTGTGATTATCTAAGTCATTTTTTTGAGTCCTCTAACACTCACATGGTGTACCATATTGGAAAGAACTTTAATAGACCCCATGTTAATACTTAAGGTTGGAATTGAAAACACAACATGGAAAGGTTTGGGCTGAGTTCTAGATTCCTAAAACAATTCAGGTAGTATAGCAGTACCCAGAAAATGGTAATAACTTCGTTAGTTTGGGTGTTTTAGCTCATATTTTGAGAGCAGATCTGTAATATTTCGGACGCCTATAAATTATTAACGGGTTTCTCTTTAAAAAGTACAATTTGTTCCAATTGTGGCCAAATATCCGTTTACTGTGGACTCCCATGTCAGTTGCTATGTTGATGATAACCTTTGACCCAAATTACTAAATGTAAATTATAAAGGACGGTAATATACCCCAAAATACAATACAGTGTTCCGATAAGTACTCTAAAAATTTAAGATATATACCCAGTTTTAACTCTTGGCAGAAAGTAATATTTTGTTACAAATAGGATATGCTGCCATTACATGACCTTATCAAGTGTGCTTTTGTTGTGATTTTAGGTGATTCTTTTTTGATAACAGTCTATAATGGTTATATAGGTTCCAGAGAACTTTTAAATGAAAAATGGCAGGTTTATAGACAATATGATGTTAATAGAAAAATCAGTGTCAAAGGTCATGTGTGTGTGTGTGTGTGTGTGTGTGTGTGTGTGTGTGTGTGTGTGTGTGCTATATAAGACAGATTTTACTCAAACTTAATACCAAATTCCACAGAGGGGTACACAATAAGTCTGGTTTGTAGTTTATTGCAAAGGGGCAAAGATGTTACAATCCGGAGCAGGTGTATCGAACGTCTTCATTTTACAAGGGTGAAGAGTCGACTGTCTACATTTACTGTCTAAGTGTTCTCTACTAAACGGTTCTATATAATAAAAGAGATACATTCCAAGATAATTGTTTATTTTAGTGCAAAGTCTCTATTGTTATCTATTGTCTCTTACAAAGCTGATGACAATTTACATACATTGTAATTATCCCAAACGTGATGTTTCTGTTAATCATTTTTAATTCGGTTCCTGAGCACAAAGTTTAATAAAACTTATGATTTGAGTTTACCACGAATAAATAATACACTTAAAGATTGTAATATATTAATAGGGAGAGATATTTAGGATACAATCTATGATGTTATCTAAATTGAGTAAAGAATTTTGGCAACATCATAATATCCTATCTGAAATTGTGTTGAGCCACAGATATACTATATCTGTTATTGTTTACATTGTTAGACCATGAATTGACAACTATAAATATTGGACGTCTACTATAAACAGGGTTTTTCCAATCATGACATACTGATTATCAACGTGCTTAAAAGCAATACAATCCTTGTCGTAAGTAATTCTTTTATTGTTGAAACACATTATGCTCTGCTGTTCAACAAAGTACATACCGATAGATCAATCTACAACAGCACCAGAATTACCACCATGAACAAGAACTATGTAAGATATGTTCCGGACTGCGAATGTATACGCACCCCACGGTGTATATGACTCTATACACACATGCCTCGGACATTGGCTATTGTTGTGTACAATTATCTTTTCAACCAACTTTTCATCTTACTGTTAATCTAGTTAGGTTTTCTAGTATGATACACCTATGCATTTTGTCAGAGCAATACACCACAGCAGTCACGTGATTCGTTTATACCAGTTATTAACTACAAGAAGTTGAGTTAAAAGTTCTGAAAAATTTAATAGCCAAGATTAAAAATTTGTAACAGAGTTATAGGTTGGGTTGTCTATGAGTCAATGTTCCTCAAAGTGAGAGTTTGGGTTGTCTATGAGTAACATATTCCTCATAGTGGGAATTTGGGCAGCTTGTTGTTTAACGATTTGTGAACGATACTTAATTTCATTAAATCAGTTACCCATTGTGGCCACTCATTTGATATGTGTGTGTGTGTGTGTGTGTGTGTGTCTCTCTCTCTCTCTCTCTCTTGTTGTTAGTACATGTATGTAGTTACTCATTAATGTAGTTACTAATTTATTGTAAAGAATGTTAGTGTACTTTAGTGTGCAGAGCCCTCAACGTCGATCACAGTTCCCTGCTTATGTGCAATATAGTTTCTCTCTCTTTGAACAGTCACATGAAGAGTGTTTCAAAACCCTCCCATCCAACCCTATTGTTATGTTAAACCTTCATATCTTGTCATCACATTACCTCATTTCAGTGTATTGTATGATGATTCACTCTGTTCACTTACAGCTTTTAGTTTAGATATGTGATACTAAGGCCTAAAAAAATCAATTGTTTGGTTCCGGTTACTCGACCCCCACCTAGCTTTTCACTGCCGACCCTAAACTTTTTTTTACGTATTCGGAAAAAAATAAAATCGCAAAAATTGTGAAGCCTAACTAGAAATAGTGAAATTGCGTAAAATGATATTAAGACAAAATAAAACTAGTACTGTTCTTCCAAATTTAATCTGTAAAGGTTGTACATCTGATAGGAAGACATAAACAACACAGAGACCATTTTGGAAACAATGGAAAACCTGAACTACACACTCACACAGAAAAACAATAAAATAAAATAAAAAGAATCTACCTCCCCCACCTATTCTAAAATAGAGCAAAATCGGAACCACACAATGTTTTTTATTAGTCCTTATTAAAACCACTTGCCCATTGCATTGTGCCCACTCATTTGGTGTGTTTATCTCACTGTATGTTGTTAATGTTGTTACTCACTAGGTCGTGTTGGTTATTAACCTTCACAGTAATGGCCAAATGGTGGCCAAAGTGTATTGTAAAATTGTGCCCACTAACTTTGGAAGCCTTAATATTAGACACCTCATTTGAGTGTCTACACCCATGTTAGCCATGAAGAGCTTTCTTAACCTTCGACCTTGATCTGCATGTCCAGGGCAAAATAGCCCAAACTATCCAAAGTGTATAAGTGCACCTGACATAAGGTGGTCAATCTCAACCAAACCTAGAACAGCTGTCCAGACACCATATAGACTATTATGCACATCACTTTGATTCTCAACCTTTGCAAAAATGGCAGAACAGTCATATCATACAAAATTATGTTTTACCAGCAACTCTGGAATCTTAATAATTCGAGACATCATCTGAGTGTCTATATCCACATTTTCCATGGTGGGCTTTCTAATGAGACCCTGACCTTGAACATAGATTGAACATGCATGGACCAGCTTCAAAAAATCTGCCACAACTGCGGGCCCTCCTAAAGTCGGGCTTTCCGTTATACAACCTCGGTTTCTGATTAAAATCCGATGTAGATGTCGGCTAATCGTTCATTGCTATTTTACCTTCGCTATTGTGCCTGAATTGACCTTCTTGGTACATGTGTACATTTTTTAGCCTGATCGCCTCCTCGAGGCAAGACCCATATCCGGGCTGTAAAGATTAGTAGTTTGACAGATGGACATGGGATATCCCAGGACGTAGCCTAATAGCATGCAGTCACACTATCTAAATTATATAGTCCTTTCACGTCACTGTATTGAACATTCGTAACCGAACAACAAGCTTGCCATGGGTTAACGGGTCATGGAAACTTATCAACAAAAGTAGAAGTGTAGCTCCTATTGAAGCGATACACCAAGGCACAGTTCGTTGCGTGCATTGCCCTTGTATCACTGTGTTGGAAAATCTCTTCTAAGAATTTACATGGCCAGCCTTTAGTACGCTCATTTAGTCAATCGGTATGACTTCAATCAGCATGAAAGGCGTTGTTCTGTATTTCGTTCTCTGCATTATTCTGTCTAATTCGTGTATTAGACAAGGTGTGACAGCATCATTGCTTTCAGTGAAACAAGTCGGACGTCGCTGTCTCTATATGCTGGGATTACCAAAGGACGGACAATGTACTCATGATCAACTTTGTGACTCTATCAATGCGGTGTGCCCAGATAATGGTAAAAGTGAAAGTAACTTACTGGTCGACATACTGACTCAAGATACGGACTATAGAAAAAAGAATGCCCAGGTTGCCATATTAGAAGGTAACATCCACTGTATGAATATGTTCTATCAACCAAAAACTGGCGATTCAGAATGTCTCGACCCTTGTATGGCTGTCATTGAACTGTGCCTCGGAAGATCTGCCACTCAACTTTTCGGATTGATGCAAAGATTTAAAGCAGAGAACGAAGGTTTAAAGAAGTCCTTACTACAACAACTGTCACGTATTGATGAGTTAGAAACACAGAAACATGTCAGTAATATACAACATACGATGGAATTACAAGAGTGTATTGACCAGTTACAGAGCTGTAATTCTGGTAAGACCTGAAATAGAGATCAATATTTGACAGTTTGTATGTTCTATACAATGTTGTTATAGTAATTCGGAATCCATTCTCATAATTGCAGTTGGGAAAGGGTATTTCAGCTACCTGTACTTTAGATATACCGATCAAATGGTTACATTTTAACCAGCACGTTGAAAGTTTTCAATTATACAACCTGTACTTCCTCCTTGTTATCTGATAGATGTTAATATTATTTGAGATCTGGTTGTTGAACAAAGGGGTCTTTTGACGAAAGGACAACGTATAAAACACACGCTTGAAAGTCAGCTGTCTGAAAGACAAGCAGAAATGAACTTTACATAGCGATAATGAACAGTGTTTTGCTTAGATTAATGAAGTAAACAACACCTGTCAGGAACTGAAAATAAACATCAATGCGAGAGAGGTAGTGACAAATATATAACAATAGTGATAAATATATAACCAATGTTGCCATAGTAAGTCAGAATCCAGGGTTGTCGGTGGCCGAGTGGTTAAACCACTGACTCTTACAACTGTGGTACGTAGGGGTTCGAATCCACTCAGCATTTGATAAAATTACCACGTTGTGAAGTAAGAAGGGTGTTGTACAGTTTGACTCTACCGAACAACACAGTTTTCCCCCTGGTACTCGGGTTTCCTCCTGCATTAACACTGAACCCATAAGGGATAACCCTCATTGGACCTCCTGTGAGACAAGTAATTATATACTTAAAGAACTATTCAGTATAAATAAAAGATTATTATTATCAAAATTATTGCAGCTGGGTGAGTGTGTTTTGGGTACGTGGACCTTAAATATGCCAACTAAATAGTAAATATTTCAACAAGCAAGATTAAAGTTTTTCAATAGTACTCTTACAAATAACTAATATTTCCTTCTTGTTATCTGGTAGATGTCAATATTACTCGAGAACTGGTTGTTGAACAAAGGGGTCTTTTGACGAAAGGACAACGTATAAAACACACGCTTGAAAGTCTGCTGTCTGAAAGACAAGCAGAAATCCAGACTTTACATAGCGATAATGAACGGTGTTTTGCTGAAGTCAAAGAACTAAACAACACCTGTCAAGATTTAAAGACCGATCAGACATCATCAATCCAAGAAAGGTAATTTCAAAGCCAATACATATCTTATAGATATGATTTGCTGGGCTTGCATATCATGTCAGCAATTTGCATAAGTTACAATTAAGGTGATATTTCATCGATTTTTCCTCATAATTCTCGTCTAACGTGTGAATGTATTCATCAGTTCTGATATCAAGGTACATTATGTTCTTTAGATATGACAATACCATGTCATGACTGGATAGTTTGCATAATTTATTAGTTTTACCAATCAAAATATATCTATTCCAATGTTCTTCAAATCAGAATGTCATGAAACCCGTTGGATATATTGAAGGTATCCCGACCTTGTAAATGTTATATACGTAATGGACATTCCTTTCATATTACATGATCAATTTGCATAATTAATGATAATTACCAAATAAGGGCTATAGTATCAATTGTTGCTCAGAATTCACCTGTGACAGATATTTTGCTGACACTGTCATAGATGTTATGGTCGTTTCCGGGTTTGTCGAGATGAGGCGCTGTTTTCATTCCTTCTCACTTCAATACATTTGTAATTTCATTTGCTGACAACAATCAAAATTCTATTCTGTCATTACAGAAGGTATTCAGTGTAGAGCTGTGGTTAAAATAAACAATTTTTATTGAATTTTCTGCAGGTGTTTTTGTATATCTGAATCATGAGTGGCTACATTTTACTGTATTCATGATTCGCCCTAAATGTAATTTCTCGATGGATATTGTGGACTCAATGTACGTCGTGTAAGAAATTGCTTGATTAACTGTTGTTAGGAATATATCATTGTAACGAACCTGGAGACGAAATTTGAACATTCAAGTGAGCCCGTTAAGCTTACATGTTGACAATAACATGTGTTTGTGAGAAAACTTTCTACATGGCAGGAATATTTGTTGTGGAAATCGTGAACTTTAAGAGAACAAAAAACCCTGGTATGGATATTAGTTAATCTTGTCCCTTCTATGACTTAGCCAAAACAATACGAATATCACTGAATTAATGTACGTGTCTTCGTTGTTTTTTGAACAGCCAGGAAGGGGAGGATCTGAATGGGTAGATAGAGACAAGCTGGAGCCAGACCTTCAACCATGGAATGGGAGAGAGTCAAAGAATGGCCATAGCTATGACCATAGACCCTACACCCTGGTCTATGTAGGGTCTATGCTATGACGCTGGACAATCTGTGAAGCATTTCTATTGTGGAATGTTTGTCCTTACGATCTCCGTATTGATGAATATTACTTTATATTCGAGACAACTAATTCTTTAAGGCGCACAAGCTGATTGAGGTTTTAACAGTAGATTATAAAATACCCAATGTAGTCCAATCAGTGAAGCATACTTTATTATCTAAATTGGCAGAACGCAAATCTGGTATTCATAAATATTAATTCTATGACGTAATTCATTATACATATACGAACTAGTACTAGGAAGCCATTGCTATATGTACTGAGCATATATTACATGTAACCGTATGATTTCAGTGCCATTGAAGGTATGCATAGACATATTACAAGACAGACAGGCAGACAGATAGTCATTTTCCCTTCTACCAACCTGTAGTTCAGTGTTAAAGTTAGGAAGAGAATGTTTCCAAGCAACCTCAAGTAGATTAATTTCAGTGCCATTTACACGCACACTTGTTACATTATGTTAAGTACCCCATGATAATTTTAATGGTTTAATTTGATGGGCATTTTTTCATATCACTGATGAGATCACCATGTCATGAACAATTCCCAATCCACACACCTATAAGCATGTTCCCACCAAATGTCAGACCAATCTGCACAGTAGTTTTTGAGTTTAAAATTTTTGAGCAAAAATCACATTCTTTTTACCCAAATCACACACCAGTGGTAAGATCATTTTGATTTGAATGATTTCCCATGGGAATGTTTATATTTTGGTGATTACTTGCCAGTGAGTTGTCACAAGTTCTCCACCTCCAAACATACAGTCAGTCATATGCAAAATAGGGTCCCTGGCACAGGCAGTCGTACCTTTAAGAAATTCTGCAGAATAACACTTCTCACCAAGTTTCAGTCTCATTGACCAAGTACTTTTTGAGATAAAATTTTTTGACCAAAACCACATTTTTACATCTAATTTGCATATCACTGATGAGATCATTGTATGCTTAATATTTCTTCATCTATACACCCCCAGATGCATCTCCGTTAAATTTCAGCCCAATCTGCTTTAGCCCTAATTTGCCTATTACTAATAGAATCACCATGTCATGAACAAATCTTAATTTACAAACCCCTAAGAACATTCCCGTCAAATTTCATACCAATCTGCCCAGTAGTTTTGGAGTTTAAATTTTTTGACCAAAAATGACATTTTTTGACCCAAATCACATACCTGTGATGCGATCATTTTGCTTTGAACAATTTCCCAACTAGACACCAAAAGTAATCTCCCCACCAAATACCAAGGCAATCGGTTGGGTGGTTTTGAGTTTAAGACAGACAGACAGACACCACACCATGCCCATAGCACTACTGAACCTTATCAGTTCAGTTGTGCTAAAAAATGTTTGGGGCCATGGACAAGACTGGTTCCGCTGAACTATTTCCATGGTCCACATCATATAACAATTGTGTATTTCTTTTGTATTCATTTTGTATATTTGTATCATATACATGTTCTTTGAAAGTGTAGCTTATTTTTGTTATATGGTGAAATAAATTTCCTTCCTTCCTTCATTCATATTGTAATTCTTGTTGTATAGAATGGTTGTTGATATTTATTTTTTAATTACTCTGTCGTTCACTTTTGTCAATGTTGTTGTTTGTTTATTTGATTACTTTGTGTTTTTGTAAACATAACTATGCCTAATCCCCAAGTGGGTGCAGCAGTGCTAAGTAAGATTCTATTAAAATGGCACCAACTGAGTTTATATGTTTTGGGGATGTAATGTTTCTGCACACACACACACACACACACATACACACGCACACATACATACAAGGCTATATAGCTATTCTCCATTCACACAAAATCACAGACATTACAGGCAGCTAATCTAGAAACTGTAATGGAATATATGGACACACACACACACACACACACTTGACAAGAACAATACCACAGGCTATTTGATCTCTCCATTCATATAGAAACACAAGCCGTTCACAAGTCATTGAATAAACTTGAAAATAAATGTATTTATTTGATTAAACACTACCCTACCACTGTGAAATCAATACTGGATTGTAAGTAAAAGATGCCCTCAAACAAACAGAGGGAAACATTGAAACTCTGATGCTGGAGATATAGAACGTTACGAGAAAAAAAATACAAGAAACTCTATCGATGTTGATACCGAGTTGAGACTCGACATAATTCCATTTCTCAGTGTTCTACCATCAGTACATCTATTTTATAAAAGTTGTGGAGCTGTCTGTTCACGACAGCCAAGATAAAAGTGAGGTCATTTTACGTGGTACAAAAGTTGCACCCCGCCACAATATACATGTATAGTTTGTTTACGAAGACAACTACATGACATGCGATTTACAGTATATATCACTAAATACAATTGGACTGGGTTTATGTATGCTACATCTTATCTGCATGAATTCTATATATTACACTTGTGAGCATTGCATATCCACTATTTATTGATTATAACACAATTTGGTAGAACAGCAATCACTGTTTGTGACTACTCAATTATCTCAGAACATCTGGTGTATAGGGCTTTACATTGACAAACAAGTGTCAACTATTTGTCACTTTTGGCCTGCTATCCCGACAACTATAAAGTCCTGGTGTGAGATACGCTGTACCGCCATCTAGTGTTTGGTTGGTTGGAATGCGCCATTTCATGCTACTGAGAGCATACTACACATCCAATATCTTCCAATAGTAAAATGCTATTTTTTGAGAGATGACATGCTACTTTTCTTCAGTACATTGCTCTGATGTGCTATTGCATGCATCCAAGCATATGCAAGAAGTTTGTTTTGTGGATCACAGCTTTTTACACACATCTGGATTCTGTACTTCTGTCTGGTATTACAAATATCAAATGTGGAACAATTTGATGGTTGAATTTTATGACCACTGTTGCGAGTTTGCGGTAGTATTTTAAGTTGGCATAAAGCTAAATACACAGGTATTAACAATGTCTGTGTGTGATAGCCGACAAAGTTACACAATTTGGATGTACACATTTTAAAGCAATATGCAAAGAAAGATAAAAAAATATGAAGAAACTTGACAATTTTACTTAAAGATTATATATTATTAGAACTTGTGCAAATAAATGACATACATAAGGTGCAGCCAACAACTATACAACATGTAAAAATTAATTTTTTTTGAAAAAAAACACCATCTCCATTGCCATTAGTTTTCGAAAACTTGCTTTCTGCAAGAGAGAGGTTTCATAAAGTCTGCTAAATAAAATATAATTTATGCAAAATGAGAGCACATAATGGTTTGGTTTGGATTCATTAAACCCACCAATCAGCATGATTGATACCAACTACGCCCTTATATCAACCAATCAAAATTATTGTACTGATTTTACTATTATCCAATCATTTGACATGACTGATCAAAAATACATACATCCAATCCTTTGATCAGCCAATCAAAATTATTATACTAAAACCGATTGCTTGGATTAACTAACCCACCAATCAATAAGACTGATAGAAAATACCAAATAAATCCAATTATCAACAATCAAATTTACTGTTACCAGCCTGGTTTTGATGCACCAGTCTTGGATCTGTCACATCTGATGGCAATGACACCTGTACATATTAGCATATTATCAAAGAATTCAATGAACCAATCAGATTCTTGCTCTCACCAGGTGTACATACACATAACATACAAAAGTGAATGTGCTGTATGTTCAGTATGCTAGTGCCAAAACACTTCCAAAATGGATTATGTCATCCTTCTGTGTTGATCCAGAATGCCAAGTTCTAATTTCAGATCACAATTGTTAGTCGGTACATCTGGTAATAGTGTAGTGTGTACAATTACGCAACAAAGTAGCAAGAGATATAAATAAATATACAGCAAGCAAGACATTTCTTCTCATATTCAGAACTTAGTATGTCAAAACACTGAGCAAATGTTTATCCCATACTGTTGTCAATGTCCTGTAAAATTGAAAGACATTTTTATTTCAATTTCTTGTCTTTTAGGGTAGATTTTGTGACTTACAACATCACAATACTCCCTCATTTACATATTAAAGGTTAAAGGACAGATGTTAAATATGCAGATTTGATGCAATACACAGATATATAATATATTGATGAAATAACTGGTGTTACAGTCTATAAATAAACATATCACTTTGATCCCCTGCAGATCAACTTAACACTGGACATGACCTTTGATTTGGGTACATTTCTGAGATTTAACAAAACATGCAGCTAAGTTTACATTAGAGAAGTACAGAAAAGACATCTGCAAAGAACAATGAAAATAGACCCCCCAGTCATTTTAATAGCTCATGCAGGACTCAACAGTTAATACTTTTCATACCTTTTCCACAGTAATGGTATCAACCACTACATCAAATCTGGTAGGAACATTCCAAAATGCATGACAAAAGGGTTTCTATCTATTACAATAACTTGAACAGAGACAATAATTTTTTTTTACAAAAAAGTAAAATAGAAAAAAGTTATTTCATGAGCAACAAGAAAAATCATTGGCACATTTCAAGTCAAACGTTAAAACCATTCAACTAAGTAAATCTGCAGAATGTTACTACCTGCGATGTCTGGCACTTATGCCTGAATTTCATGGCTGAGAATTTCATAGGGGAAAAGCATCATTGGCAACAATCAGGAACAACTTTGCAGAGGTGATACAAAAATATATGATAATTTGAGTAATATGATTGGGTCAGTTATGTACAAATGATGGGGAAGAAATACACTACCTCTGTGAATGTTAATGAAGAAGACAGTGAGCATGAATGTTATACATTGTCAAAGCGCCCTCTAGAGCACAACATTGAAATTCTGTTGTTTTACATGAACGACAGTCCTAAGAAATACTACCAATATGAGCAACTTTCATTACAAATATACCATTGAATTGAATGTAATTTGACTGAAATACAGAAAGACTTTGGATCTTCTTAGGCTCACATCTGTTCACACGAGTAACAGGAAACTCAAATCCTACAAAAAGACACAGGCAAAAAATTTGTTGCTGACTAGATGCCACTATAAATTATGATATGAAAACTTGATTTCACATATCATTGTAAGATAGAAGTCAGAAATATGACAATAACAACAGAGTCGGCTGATTGGTCATATTTCTAACACTGAATGGTTTACTCCATTCTTACAGGGATATTTTCAACCACATCAGAGTTCTTGCAATTCTTCAAAACAACACAAAAACACAGTTCCTTTGTTCTTTGAAATTGTGCCGTTATTTTGAAAAATGACTTTAGTCATAGCCATTGGTTTTGTTTTTTTGGTAGAATCATTTTCTTTCATATTTGTGACAATGTTTTAAGTTATGCGAAGCTGAGCTAGGTTTTTTCATCTTCTTGAATTCTGACAATTCCTGAATCCCACATCATTCCATTATTGTGAAAACCCTCGTATCCACAAACAAATGATATATAAGATTATGGTTGTTTGAGGAGTTGCCATGGTAACATTGCATAAAATTTAAAATGTTTTTGATGAATAGCTTTATCTCCAAACTGAAGCAATAGCTTTCACACAAAATACAACTTGGTGTTACACAACTTTTGGCGAACAAAACACCAAGGTGAATAAAAAGAGCTTCATGATGTAGAATCAGGATTGAAACTGGAACTGTTATGTTATAGAAGATACAGCAATGATGACATCACTGTTGACAGTGTGATGTCACCAATACTAATGACATCATTGCTAATACTGTGATGTCACCAATACTAATGACATCATTGCTAATACTGTGATGTCACCAATACTAATGACATCATTGCTAATACTGTGATGTCACCAATACTAATGACATCATTGCTAATACTGTGATGTCACCAATACTAATGACATCATTGCAAAGACTGTGATGTCACCAATACTAATGACATCATTGCAAAGGCTGTGATGTCACCAATACTAATGACATCATTGCTAAGACTGTGATGTCCCCAATAATAATGACATCATTGCTAAGACTGTGATGTCATCAACAGTGATGACATCATCAATCTGACCTTTCACTCCTAAAACAAAATATGCCATCCCAGCCTTGTGAAAAAAAAATACATATCTAGTTTATAAAACAAGAATAATTCTCCAAAAATGAAAAACCTGTATGTTTCATATATTACATCTTTGTAAACTTGGGGAGGTAGTTACATTTATGCTGTCATAACTGTATGCTGTAGCATTCTATATTAATATCATTGACTGTGAGGTTAGTGGCTGGCAAACCACAGTTAGTCACAAAATGTTTATTTCTGTAGCGCTCACTGTAATATTACATGGTCACACTATTCCTGTGGAAACAGATATGGAATCTTACCACGGCAAAGCTATCACTCTACATTTTATTGATCTAGGCTAGCACAAAATGGTCACCAAAATGTGACATTTAATTATCAGAAACATACAAATCTATTTGATGTTGGCTTTTCACAGAAAAGTCCCACATCACTTGGCATGTAGCCGACACATGGTGAGTGTGTCATCCAGGCAGTAGAAGTATTATAAATTCCAAAACAATTAATTTGATTGGTTGATACATACATATATCACTTGCATAAACCAATCAATACAAAGTTATTTAAAACATGACTTGAGTTTCGTTTCACTTATTTTGAATGGAGGATATTGTATGGATGAAAATATTTCATTATTTGTAATTAACAACAGAAAATATGTAATAATTTCATTACAAATACATATCATATCTAACTGTACTTACGTTATATGTGTTGAAAGTCTCTAAATTACTTCAAATATTGTGAAATTTTGCATGCTTCCCCCCACCCCCCCCCAATATTGAACTTCACAAGCAGAAAACTTTGATGTAATATTGTCCATATACTCAATGAAATTAATAATGTACACAGAAGACCTACCCTGAAAGTCACATGTGCAACATACATGCTGTACAAGTTTCTATACAGAGACTATGGAGTGACTTCTAAGGTCAAAGGTCAATGACCTTGACACTGGAATCACCTTAGGTCAATGACCTCAACCCTGGAGTGTTGTCTCAGGTCAAAGGTCAATGACTTACCCCAAACAACTATTCAACAGCTTTCAAATTCAAGACAATTGGCCATCATTATAATACATGAATACGTATAATGGACCTGTACAATAAACACTGCTCTCTAGTGGACATAATTTGGTACATATACAACTGGAAGGAAAGGCCATATCATGTTTGATGAGTTGTACCATTTTACATGTCTCATAACCAAAACCATGCCACAGTATCAAATAAAGTGAATCCCATATGAATTACGAAATCCACCCTTTAATATCAGTTGACAACACTACTTGGCTATATGAACATGAATAAAACGAAGTTTTACCACAAGAGGGCGCTGTTTACAACATAGTGGGTGGACTTGATTGAACGACCTGGTCGATTCCACCAGGGTCGCGACCGGGTTACGCCGTCATATGCTCAGGATAGTTAGGTTGACGAATCCAATCAAATACCAGCTGACAGTGTTCACTTATTCAAAGGTAGGTGTCATAAAACTTGCAGTTACTCAAAAATTATATTTCAACTCTTAGCTTCATATGCAAGGACATGATTTTTGCTAATTCAAGTACATGTAACAGAAATATAAACTTTCAGATTACGTTTATCGCTCCCTGCTGCCATGTTCGACCGTCTATAACCGACAGAACTGATCAGGCTATTCGGGTATCCCCGACAGAATGTGTGCACCACATCTGTACCAAACAAGTGTAAAAAAAATGAACTGACGTACACTGTGCTAAAGCGGAGGAGTCAATCAAGTCCACCCAGTATTTCAATGTTAGAGGGCTTTACAACACAGGTTTGCTCAACAAATACTGGACTGCAGTCACAATGCAAGACCCTACAATCCTACACATTGGGATATATATTAATCTCTATAATACTGTTCATAATATCTGAAGATTTAAAATACATCTACTAATAGTCTAACATACTGGTACATTCATACAATGTGTAACCATAGAAATCCCTGAAAACATAAAATATAATATTCCTGAGATACTGTTAATAGGGATATTAAGTGGTTCAACTCCCCAAAATTCCCTTCAACACCAATTAATTTTTCTCACAAAAAAGTTCATTAACAAAATGTTTATGTTTTTAATTTTATTTTTTATTTTGAAAACTAATTCTAAATTTCTGATTAAAATCATTACTACCTAACCTATTTGCTAAATATCTATGACCCTCCCTCTTTTTAAAAAAAAAACAAACTTTTATTTAACTCCTCCCACACTGACATAAATCAGTGACTTACATGACAATAGCCAGTTGGTTGATTGATAAGTTGACAGTTTTCTTTGATTTGCATGACAATGAGCAGTTGGCTGATTGACAAGTTGACAGTTTACTTTGAATAGCATGACAATGAGCAGTTGATTGATTGACAAGTTGACAGTTTAAGGTGATATGCATGACAATGAGCAGTTGGTTGATTGACAAGTTGACAGCAGTTTTCTTTGATTTTCATGACAATGAGCAGTTGGTTGATTGACAAGTTGACAGTTTATGGTGACTTGCATGACAATAGCCACTTGCTTGATTGATAAGTTGACAGATAAGTTTAGTGAAGCCTGTCAAATCTCATAAGAGTGAGATATGTGTGACCTAACTACAGACATGCTGGGGAAGTTAATTTCAAACAAAACTTACATAACTTCTAAATATAGCCAAGACATTTTGATTAAACAACAAATTTATCAAAAAATTCATTCACAGGCTGAAGGACTTTTTGAATTGGAAAAAGTACTTTTTGTTTACATTTGTCCGTTAAAAAATTTGTTCAGATACAAACATATCAACATTCAGTGTCTATCAAGTGTCCTATCCAGTGCCCCTTCACTGTTTTAAAACTATCAAGTAGTGCCTTGCAAATAAATGAAACTATAAAGAACAAATGCACAGACATATACAAGTATACACCTAAGGAACTAAAAGACGGGATAAGATCAATGAAGTATTTTGTTCAATACACTTTTTCCAATAATGATAAAAAAGTACAAAAAAGGAGTTTAAGGCATTGAATTGAGTAGATTAATACAGATAGGGTACAAAGCCCATGGCTAGGATATTGATATAATTCCAAAACTCATTTCTGTGATCATGTGAGCAGATTTAGAGTTTCTGAGCGGCTTGTTTTAAGGGCACTGCCAACTTTGTTGTAACTGACAACTGCAATGTGATCAGAAACTTAACTGGTTTCACTCTAAGTCTAAATTTGCTAATGCAATATATTAGGCCAATTCTCACTGATTTGTTCATTAAAGTGACTATTTCTTATTGGTCAATATTGCACAACTATGTCATTATGTCACAGTTGTTTCCATTGGCTTACTTGTATCACATGACTTTAGATTTCAGTCAAATGTCAACTTTTATTATCACTGGCTGATAAATATACAACTACTCCAAATCTAATTTACCCAGTATATCAAATATTTAGTACAATGACTTTTTTTAGCAGAAAAAATTATTATATTCAAAGTTCTCAAATTAATGTGTTTGTGTTTTAAGGCAATTGACTCCTTGTCTGACATATAGCATGCACAAGGAAGTGTTGGCAAACAAGAGTTAAGTTAGGCAGGAGTTCATCAAATGAATCCTATAAGTGCAGTTAGGCAAATTTCTGTGATAGTAGAGTTAGGTAAGTTTGTAGCTCCACTGCCATGACACCATGTTATCAAGTATGGCATGTGTATGCTGACATTGAGCTTCATTTTTTCCATACGTGTAGGTGTGCTCTAAAGGAAACAAAACTAATGCTATCTCTATGTCTTCACCATCAAATATTAATTCTAGAACTGAAGACCTTTTACATTTCTACTCTTTCTATTCTGAACTCTTTCAATTCTGAACACTTTCTATTCTGAACGCTTTCTATTCTAAACATTGCCCTGCTATATACTATTGAATATCTCTTGCATATCACAAACAAACAAACAAAAGTTTCACGAAAGGTCATTCACAATATCATGATATCCGTGTTTTTGCTAGGTATAATCCTGATCCAGGTACTGGATAGGTGAAAATCAAGTGAACTTATAGTAAGTACATCCTGACTATGCTGATGAGATGTCAACAAAAATTTGGGAGTCGTGAGCAATTTTTTTCCTGATCTGCAGTAGACATTTTCATTTGTAACTACAAATGTAGAGTCCAGTTATCGTCATTCTTGCAGGTAAAAACCACAAATCTTGGAGTGGTGCACTCCAAGATCTATTATAAACATAGAAATCTGACATACGTACTACAAAACCCTACAGAGTGATGGGAATGGATAGATTTACTTACTTACCACCCTTAACAAAAACACTGATAATATGTACAGTAACTACCAAAATTAGGTTGTTGTTATAGCTATTGCATCTCCTATGGATAGATGGCAACAGATAAACCTATTATTTTTAGCAGTAGTGTGTGAACTCAGGTACTAAATATAGGCATACGCCTCAACATGGACAGATTTAGTATACTTCCAGTATAAAATCAAGATTTCATCATCTCATGTGATAGCTTGGAAAGTGGAAGTACTGCAGTTATAGCTACTACTGATACAGCTACTACAATTGAAGATGGGGCATTTTAAGGGACATTTGCCAGCTATAAAACATCAAACTGAATAACAATAAAGTTTCAATTTTTTTTTCATATTGTGTAACTTTCACTTTATTAGACAATGCTGATAGTTTGGAGAACTAGAAATTACTACGTGGTGATTATAATTTCAAAAATTTGTCTTTTTAAAAAAAAAATTTGATTTTAAAGTAAATGGAGCTTCATGCACTCAAATTCCTGTAATTTCCATGAGTTTGTAGAGACATGTCATGGTCAACCTGGATAATAAGAACTTAGCTGATATCACACTCCTGAGAGATTGGAGACTTTTACGTATACCGAGGGAGTGATCACACTGCTGAGAGGTTCTTGACTAAGCTAGGGAGTGATCACTCTGTTGAGAGGTTCATGACTAAGCTAGGGAGTGACCAGACTGTTAAGACATTTGGGACTGAGCTAGGGAGCGATGACAATGTAGAGTGATTGGGGACTAAGCTAGGGAGCAATATGCTGAGAGATTTCAGACTAAAATAGGGAGGGATATGACACTGCTTAGATATTGTGGACTTAGCTAGCTGGCAAAATAACAGTGCTGAGAGATTGGAACTTTGCTGTAGAATGAAATTATAATGCTCAAAAATCAACCATTTCAACCAAAGTAGCAAACTGTTCCTAGCATCCTGATCATAACGTTGTTGTAATATCTATACCCCTTACTCTTGCTGCCCTAGCTACATTCCTCAAGACAGCATTTTTAGTTATTAGTATGAGAAAAAAAAGAATTGCATAAAATGACAGCCCGGTCTTTTTGCTACTTAAAATAACCATAACATGCGATAACTCAGTGAGCTCTCAAATCAGAAATTGTTAAATAATTTGTTAATCCTAACAAACGGCAGAACCATTGTCTAAAAAAACCCACAATTTGAAATTTGAGACTGAAAACCAAATCTATGCTAATTTACTTAGAATGTCCCCCAATGGACCCACGTGTTTGGCACATACATAGTCTAACCCTTTGGCTGAGGTTATATATTCTGTTTGATTTTTTTTTTGTAAAACGTCTGCCTACTTTGAAAATATTGTAGAAAGTCACAATAGATTCATTTGAAACAGTCAAACAACCCTTAACAAATTGTGCACTGTTAAAAAAAGTCTGAAAACTACATAAAATTATTTCATTTTGGTTTAGTGGAATATTGAGTAGCACCTACTAAAAAGTATGGCTGTATCACCTGTAAGGTTCTATCTTGCTTGATAGAAACATGGGAACTCCATAGGAGTTCATTACTAACACTACTACCAATCATCTGCCCTTCCCTGTTATAGCCAATCAAATCCATTAATTTGGCCAATCAAATTGTTACAACCAATGAAATTCATTGTTATCGCCAATGAAATCCATTGTTACAGCCAATGAAATTGTTCGTTATGGCTGATCAAATCAATCGTTACAACCAATGAAATTCATTGTTATCGCCAATGAAATCCATTGTTACAGCCAATGAAATTGTTCGTTATGGCTGATCAAATCAATCGTTACAGCCAATGAAATTTTTTGTTATGGCTGATCAAATCCATTGTTACAGCCAATCAAATGCCTTGTTATGGCCAATCAAATTCAATGCCCACCATTTCTTCAAATCTTTCATTAAAAGGCTGGTAGAATTGCTGTAGTTTTTGAATAACTTTGGGATCAACATCAGGGTGTTTTCTTCCTTTACTGTCCGACAGACATTTATTAGTCCTCTCATCCTTCATACAGTAGAATCCTCTGGTTTCATTGAAATAAAAATTATTATGGGATATTCGATGCTCTAAACCGAGAAAATCTTCCACTTTTTGTAACTCGGAGACCGGATCCTTAGTAAGTTTATCTCCATCCACGATTTGAATCTGGCTCTTAGGGTACAATGCCAACCACTTTTCCATATGTTTTGAGTACATTGATGTTCGAACAGCTTTGAATTTTGTATTGATGCGTGAGCCATCCATTACAAGTTCCTCGAAATTTTCATGAGGTTTATTTCGTTCCTCTTTGTGGGAATGAATCTGCGTATAATCTGATATGACCCGAGTTGTTGGATCGCGAACAATGAGCAAGAGTTTCACGGAAGGATCCATATCATAAATGCGTTTTGGTGCTTCGTCTGTAATAAAATAAGCCGGGCTTTTTTCCATAGTTATTTGATCTGGATACGAGTATGGCATCCTCCGCCTGTACCAGTCTAAACCGCGGCTGTAATTCTCATCGCGATCAAAAAAATGGATTTCTTCTGACGCAGCCTGAACTTTCGGATGTAATTTCAACATCGCAAGCAGTGCACGAGTTCCACATTTCCGAACTCCGATAATGATAGCTTGTGGCAATCTTCTTTTCATTCCCTTTGCATGGAAAAAATCAGTAGAATCATCGGCACCCATGTCCAGATCATCATCATCGTTGTCACCTCTGGCTTGGATAGTTGTAAATGGTTTCGGTTTCACAAAACACAAGATGTCTTCTTTTGAATGGAAGACCATGTTGCCAAGTAGAACAAGTACAAAAATACTTGCCACCACACATGCAACAAAAAATTTTGTCTTAATTGTCATCATTGTTTCCCATAGCAACGTCACATCTAATAAGAAACTTCATGTAGTGAAATGGAAGCACTGGTCGGTCTCACACGCTGCAAAACAAGAAAAAGAAACAACTGTTAATATTATGATTATATCTCTTACTATATACAGTTAGGTAGTGTGCACGAGAGATGAGACTACAGTCCTTGTCGAGACTGAACACATATAGTGTGAATGTCTAATGACACATGTAGATCTATTATTGAGAATAGATCCATGGTCTAACTGACACTTCCACTATGGATTACGGTAGAGTGAAAAAACACTTGTCTGGCAGAATATAGACAAAGTTGGTGCAGACGCTTCCATGTCTGTTGTCCAGAACAAAAAGAATGATCCTACGTAATCCTTACTGCTCCATTGATGAGATAACACTAATGTTAGAAGCTGGTGGGATTGAATTCCTATAAGTTGAATCTAAGCAGGATTCAATGAAAAATCCCTGGCCTTAATGTTTTGAACTTAAAGTGGGCTTCAAAGAACACTGTCATATGTTGCCTAACTCAGTGAAATAAGAGAAACTGACAGTCCTGTTTGTAAGTTTTTTTGTTGACAATGAATTACTGCCTGCAGAAAAAGAGAGAGACAGTGAGTGAACTACGTGTACACTATGAATACAAAACACAGGAAGTAGGACAGCTGACAGTTTGTTCCTTACTAACACCTCATATAGCTTAGACTATGAAACATCATAGAAGTGGCACCTTGTACATGAATCCACAACATGAAAGGATGTCCCATAACTAGCAGTGTACTTCTGTTCTGCTCCTCCAACAAACATGAGGAAAGATAGCATGAAAAGCTATGCCCAGACACCAAACGCCATATGTACTTAAATCATTTTTTTATATGCCCACACTCTATGACTTTATTGGCTGTCAATCTGATATACACAAGTACACATGCAAGCAATGATTTCATTGGTTGTCAAGCTGGTATATACAAGTATGTGTAAACCACAATTTAATTGGCTATAATGATTTTAACAGGCACACATGAATACAACATACAATTTGATTGGCTGTCAGGCTACTATACTTGTATGCAGTAAATGCATGTACATGTATTTGTATGCTAATAATTCCACAGCTTAGCGCAATGAAAGAAAGTTAACTTTTCCTTTTGAACAAATATGTTATAAATTTCACTTTCATTTCAGATAAGATTGACACAAATTGCCCCTAATGTCAAATAAACAGTTCAAATGAATCGTAAGTATGACACATTTCAGGAAAATGGTTTAAAGTAGGTAGAGTTGAAATGTCTGCCATTTATACATGATTTGAGTGGGGTGGTTATAACATGTACCGCTATAGAAAAGTGACTGTATAGTAAGGCACTGTCAATTTTGTGCAAAGATAACGTTTATTCAGATGCTTGCATTTCAGTGCTTCTCAAGAATCATTCTCTCACTATACTGGATACAATTTCACAAACAAGTGTTTTCTGCAGGGGATTATACAATTCGATATATTGAACCGTGCAATCAAAACAGGCATATGAGATGGCTGCCTTTAGGCTACAAGCAGGAATATGCTTGATCACAGAATAGGCGTCACTTCATTCAAATGCAAGTCAACCGAAAAAAACATGTGACTTTCATTAGGTGACAAGTATTTCAAGCTGAATACCAGCAGTTCTGTAGCCTGTCTACATCTCTGATCTGTGTCTACATCTCTGATGTGTGTCTACATCTCTGATGTGTGTCTACATCTCTGATGTGTGTCTACATCTCTGATCTGTGTCTACATCTCTGATCATGATCTGTGTCTACATCTCTGATCTGTGTCTACATCCCTGATCTGTGTCTACATCTCTGATCTGTGTCTACATCCCTGATCTGTGTCTACATCCCTGATCTGTGTCTACATCCCTGATCTGTGTCTACATCTCTGATCTGTGTCTACATCTCTGATCTGTGTCTACATCTCTGATCTGTGTCTACATCCCTGATCTGTGTCTACATCCCTGATCTGTGTCTACATCCCTGATCTGTGTCTACATCCCGGATCTGTGTCTACATCTCTGATCTGTGTCTACATCTCTGATCTGTGTCTATATCTCTCTGATCTGTGTTTATGGTGCTGATCTGACTGTGTCTACAACGTTCATCTGTGTCTACATCCCTGATCTATGTCTACGATATCTGAATGTTGGCAGGAGCTATCACACATACAGATCTGTGATGTACACAGCCTAGCAGTTCTATAGGTTTTGAGTTGAGACAGGTTTCCTGTAAATGTAAATGTAATCCCATAAGTAGTAAATGTGTATAATTTTTTCTTATTTATATTTTTCCCCTTATTTTTCATTTTCTTATGTTCTTTATAACTGCTAATGAATGAATGACAGTTTCGTAACTCTATCAGTATCACAGTAGTTACAGTTTTTTTGACAAATGAATAAATGATCAGAAGCATTGATCCACACTGGTACTGTTAAAATGGATATGAAGACAGTGTACAGAGTTCCATAAATGATTAGTACACATGGGCACGCAATTCAACATACAGCGTTAAGGGTTATAACTTCTTCATTCAATATCCTGACAATTCCATTAGTTTCCATACAAAATATCGATTTTTCCTCATCTGTTTCGAAATGGTTATGATTTCAGAACTTTCCAGGACTCACAGGTACAATTATCAACAAGTATATAAACACTTTAGTACGACTCAAGTATGACTTGAAATTGAATGGTACTAGAAATTGAACATTACATACTGAAGTGTATGAATCTACTATTGAAATTTCTGGGACTTATATACAAATAAATTCGAATATACGGTCACGTAATGCCATTTGAAATGAAATGTTATGACGTTTATGAATTCAGAGTTTAAATTTTCTAGAAATTCAGGAATTCATTATGTATAAATAGGGATATGAAAAGTGTGAGATGAAATTTGATTTAACCCTTTCATTCCTTTAGACGACATTGGAATAAATAGAATCTTGATTGTAAGAACATTTTCTAAAATTTAAGAATATTACTTCATTGGGAAGTAATATTTCTTGAATTCTGGTCTAAAATAAAGTTGATCTTTTTCCAAAAATTACAGAGAAACAAGAATTTTTGTTCAGAAATTTTGGCGGGAAAGTTTCTAGTCCTGAAAGGGTTAAAAATGACAACTATAATGTAAATCTAAGGTTTCAATTTTCCAGAACTTTTGGGAATAAAGTTATAAACATGTACGTACATGTATATGACCATGAAAGGTAACTTGAAATGGAACATTCTGAAGTTTATAAATCCATGAAATATACATGAAAGTGAAGTACATTGCAGTATTGTACTGAGTAAATCTTTTGAAATGAACGACATGAATATGATAGACATTTCGTGAAACTTATAATCGGCCAAATCTAAATCGTAATCAAGGGAAGATCCTCATGAGGAGAATAAGTTGATAAAGGGTTACTCCTTCAATCAAGTAAAGTTAACTCCCACAATAGTGCGGGTCATTTTTTGACAAGTCGTCACTCGGCACAATAACAAGGTAATCATTTTTGAAATCACCTCTAAGACGCCTACAATTTGTATGGTACATATAAAAGACGTAGTATTTCCTTTTAATGTGTCGTTGGAGAGAAGATTAAATTAAATGCCCATTCACACGGAACAAAAAGGTTACACTATGTACATAAGTGAATATAACTTAATTTTCATGAGAGCACTTCTACTTGGTGCAAAACATGATGCTTTGTTGGGGTATAAAAAGATGAAATGGAATTTTGTAAAAATGCACTTCAACGTAATAATCCACGGCTAAAATGAAATAAACTCTCACTTAAGTTGGATTAAATATTTCTCGACGACATAATTCTACAAATGTACGTAAAAAATAAATGTGCTTAGGTGTCTGATTGTCTCCATAGAAACGTTACTCACGCAATGAACAAAATTTGCCAATTCTTATATACATGTACTGCTGAAAGTTTGATATACAGGCTTATGCATGTATGTACGTATATGTACATTTTGTATACGCGTCTAAAATGTTTTTTACAACTTATAACATTCAGGTAAAACATTTGCATCATGTGCGACACTTATTTGTAGCATCCATATCAAGTGTCATTTCTACAACTTGCAACACTCAAGTAAAACATTTGCATGATTTGCTACACTCATTAATTATAGCACCCATACCAATTGTCATTTCTACAACTTGCAACACTCAAGTAAAACATTTGCATGATTTGCCACAGCTGTTTGTAGCATCCATATCAAGTGTAAAGGTATACTTTTTCAATTACTTTAATTATCAGCTCAGTATGTGGAGTTGTCTCAATGTATCTGTAAACAATGTTAGCAGTCCAAATCAAGTAAATAGTCACTGACTAGAATGTAAACAATGTAGCAGTACAGTAAATAGTCAATGACTAGAGTGTAAACAGAGATACCATAACACATTGTTGTTACAGGTTGTATTTTTTTCAAATGGAGTAAAATGTGACAATTATTACAGTTAATTTATTTAGGTATACTAGAGGGGCATACAATAAGTTGAGTTTCTAATAATACACGGTACGTGTTCAGTATTCCATGTGAAGTATACTTAACCATCACTTTCTGCTATTTATGTATAAATGTATAACACATAAACAAAGTAATGACTTCATTTAGAGACAAGATTCAAGTACGATAACAGAAACGGAATATTAGGTTAAATGTTGTTGCAAAGGCATACATCATGATTCATCAACATTATGATTCATTCTACATGTACGTGTTTACAGTTTTATGTTTTTAAGAATATTATGAACTACATAGCTCGTGCCACTTCAATGAACATGCAGTGACATCCACTAGAGAGACAGGTAGTAAGCATAATACATGGAGTACAGGACATTACAAGCCACAGTTTTAGTTCAGGTATACTGTATATATCCCTTTCAGTGACTCCACTAGACAGACAATAGTAGTCACAATACATGTAGTACTGGACATTACAAGCCACAGTTTTAGTTCAGGTATACTGTATATATCCCTGTCAGTGACTCCACTAGACAGACAGACAGGAGTCACAATGCATGGAGTACTGGATATTACAAGCCACAGTTTTAGTTCAGGTACATATATTCCTTCCAGTAACTTCACTTCTGAATTTATTCAGTGAATAAATCTAGTATTATCACAAGGCCTATCAATAATCACTAAGTGACAACTACCGGTACTAGCATTACATGTACTCTGTACTTTTGTTGTCCTCCAGTCACGAATTCATACTCATACTTGTGTGCAGACATATTCATGTATATTGTACATGTCTATACTAGTATATTGTACTTTCTACCCTCCTAACCAGTAATTCAACCATCCTCTCATTTAGTCAAGTATCTATGCATGCACACACATGTACATGTACTTACATACCTTGAGCACTTGCATACATACATACATACATACATACATACATACATACATATATCTGCATACATACATACATACATACATACATGCATGCATGCATGCATGCATACATACACATACACACACACACACACACACACACACACACACATGGAAATACTGTACATTGTATACACAAACAGAAAAATATACAAAATAGATCTACCTGTATGTTTAGATTGTAAGCCATCAGATCATATTTTTTACATCCCAGATAATTACTCACATATAAGTATGCACTGTAAATCAGAGAACTGATTCTTCATGGTTGTTGTTCCCTTTGCTGTATAAGTACAACACATAGATTGTAGCTTATAGTCATGTAGTCAATCTGAGTTAATTCCCAATAGTATATGCCATCAGTGTTGCTCAGTTTGTGCACTTGACAAATCAATACCACTATTGCTTCTTTAATACACCATGCACTGCTAAATCCTTTGACAGAAAACCTACTGGGAATTCTTCTATTCATTAACACTCCTTTTTGCACAATTTCTGATGCATTGACCACTTTCAATAGTTTCAACCTAACAACACTGTAACACAGCAGCCAACAATATTACAATATGCAAATACATGTTGGTTACATTGTAAGACCCATTAGAAGACTTAAGACGTCCCTAACTGCATGTAGAGTATGGTCATTTTCTTAATTGAAAGCTAGGAAACCAATGTATAGAAAATGTGCGATGTCTTATCGTGGTTACGCGAAATCACAGACAGTTTGCACTATACCTTATATATAAAACTGGTGCCAATGTTGATTACAATGTCTACTAGTACACAGCACGACTGAAAATTGCACTCATTTCCATCAATCACTAATTCAAAATGCTTGGCTTAAGTGTGCCGTTTTAGGTGTTACTAATCGGGGTAATAATTTGTTGAGCCGAGACAAGGTCTAGAATGCCTATTTTCACAGCTGGGCTTTGATTTGACTGAAATATCAGCGTAAAGCTATAATTCATTTTATCCAGCTACAAACAGCATGTTTTAATAGTCTTTATATCATTTTCAAGAAGATGAAATTCCCTCCGTATTTAAGATAGATGGTACTTTGTTTGTCGCCAAGTATAATCCATCTTATCTCCACAAAGATTTTCTTCCAGCAGAAATATATTAGATAGTGACAATTAGAGAGAATTATCAGCAAAATAAATTGATATGCATTTTTTGAACAGCATGCGTCCTGGGAAACTTCTCCAGGCGATGCTTTTCTGCCAAGTCTGATTATTTTTAGTCAAAGTGAAAGACATTAGTTATAATTTTTTTGAAATGAGAGCAAATATCAACTATGATACATCACATACAGAATCTCTTACCTCAATGGGCAATTTTTCTCTGATGATAAGTTTGCATGGTCCAAGGTACATTCATATCAAAAAATGTACTCACATAATGTATAGAGTGAATTAGAGTTTGACTGGATATACATGTGTATAGAACTTACAAGTATTTAGCATATGGTGAGAATTTTGATCTGATGCTGAATCCGATGCTGAGTTGATGCTTTGGTCAATTGTTTGGTGGCTTAATAGAGACATGTGAATTATTGCATTACATCTCATTTCTAACTGATAGCATGCATGATAAGAACCCATTTTCTACATTATGCCATGTACATTCCATACCATGTACAAGCCACACAATGCCATATTTGAAAATAAAGACACTTTAAACTGAAGTTTATTTACTTTAAAAGGTTACGCTGTCATGATCTCCTTTTCATAAAGAAACAACTCACTACATTAGTGACTTGCATGAATGAATATAAGGCATTTAAATTTATAAACACAAAAAAATTACTTTTCTGTTTGAAAAGAGCCAAGTCTTCAGAGATGGTATTTGTCCAATGACACAAAAACATGCTTTTATAATGAATACTGAACTGCAAACCATGAAACTTAATTTTCTCAACAGGAAACATTCCCAACTTAGAGCTTCATCAGGCAGTGCCCTTCTCCTGGGTCCTGGAAATCTCTCAAATTATATTTAAGGGGAACAAGGAAGTAATTTGATTTGTAGAGCAAGCTTTTAACTCGTCACTCTCTAAAATGTAGTGAATACCAATTAGTGTTCAATAGTCTGGAATGATGGCCCTTGGCAATATACATACATGTTTAGTTGAGATGAACAAAGTTTTGGTTCATGCAGTCTTGAACCAAAAGTGCACAAAATGTACCTGTCCTTTGGGCTACTACTCTTTCTTGCAGACATGTATTAGCAAAGGATGCATAGGTCTCCGAGTCCCCGAGGACTGCATAGGTTCCATGCGTTTAAAGGCCTAATGACACGAAAAGAACAATTGCATAGCTACAACATGTACACGTGACATCTTGTTGTTTGTTGTTTGTTGTTGTAACCTATACATACTACATTGTTTGTACAAACCGCTACATTTGTACATTTTCAATGCCTACATGTAAACATTCTTTGTTCTAAAAAATACACAAACAAATATCATAAATGTGTCATACCTACAAATATCATAAACATGTTGTACATGTACCATCAAGTTGAAGGGTTTGCGGAAACATTACTACGACAAGGAGAGCAATGGTTGCATATACATATACATGTAGCTACGTATACATACATACGTACATGTACATGTAAGTTCTTGCTGTCTGTACACATACATGCAATTGTGCTTACCCTATGGTATGTACTACTAACCACTAATTTTCAACTGTCTAAATGTTCTGTTTACTGATAAAACACAGAAAATAGTATGAACATGTTACCCTCAAGCATTTGGGTTTGTGCAAACCCTTTATGACAAGGAAAGAATGACTGTAGAACCACAAACAGGTCAGTTCTTGTTGTCTGTGTAAGTAATTTATGTTTATTCAGTCAACCTGCTGTCAACAGAGTTCAGTAGTAGTAAATCACAACAATAACGCAGCTCTGATGAACAAATTCAACCTGTACAAGGTGTTCTCAAACCCCTCAGTTCAATGCCTATAAATAATGTTCTGCATACTGATAAACATACACAATTATTATGAACACGTCATTGCCAAATTGCAGGGGCTGAGAAAACATCAACAGCACCAGGAACTAACAATTGTATGTGTACGAATACGTTCTTGTTGTCTGAACACATAATTATGTTTATCACCCTACGACAGTCCATAGAACAAGTTGTAAACACATACATGGTCATCTACTGTCAATGCCTAAGAATGTTCTGTCTACAGATAAATACACACAGAATATCATAAACATGTTACCTTTAAGCTGCAATGTTGTGTGCAAACATCAACACCTCTTCCATGTCTAATAATCCAGACGAATCAATCTACACATACTTGTTAAGCGAGCTCTTTCAAGTACCCTTTCCCATATCACAGTAAACTTTCCACTTGGCTGGCTCTGCCATCCTATCACATGACCTCAAAGCTGCCAATCAATCCAATTTTATCACACTACATATGCTGCCATTGAGGTCATGGGGTCATTTAAAACAATAAGCTATTTAGGAAGTCTGTTGCTAAGTAACGTGTACCTATACATGTAAAGCCAATTTTAATCAGGTTTCTTTTTTCTCAAAGTCAAGTGTAGCTTTCAGTTATCTATACATTTTTTATATTTATAAAATATTCAAGAAATAGGAGAACACAACATTCACATGAGAACATTGATGTCTATGACAACTCATATATTATATTATATTATATTATATTATATTATATTATATTATATTATATTATATTATATCATATTATTATATTATATTATACCATGTACAGGCCAAGTTGAAGAAAAAATATGGAATATATACTCTGGTCGTTCTATGTCATGACAACACATGTCTGTGTCATGACAATGCGTGTCTATATCACTGGTTCTGCTGTGTTTGAAATATGAGTCAAAACATTCAAAATTGCCATTACTTCCCCGATTTTTCTTTGATTATTATTTTCATTCAGCTGGAAAATACTCATGACATAAGAGTTGTTACTACTACTCGTCTAGTGACTTGTAGTGACAAAGGCCCCTTAGGTCATTCATACATTGTATTTTCCTTGGCTGAGCGAAGAAAAATATTGGTGAATAATATCTAAATATTACATTATTATTAATAATATTATTATTATACATCAAAGCCTGAAACTTATCCCATATGGCATTCCTTCAAAAAATAAAATGCACAGTATTATCAAACATGTCTTTTCTGTCAACAAATTTATTAAGTCCCAAATTGAGAAGGAAATTGAATATCATGATTGTATATATCGTAGGTGGATCAGCTGTGTGCATAGTAAAATACTCAATGTGAAGTACTCAATAATCTGTTTGTTGTTGGCTTGTTGCTTTTCATACCTATACATGAAGTCCCTCTATTCTCATAAGATTGTAGTTTATTCAAGAAACTATTTGAAACCTACTCATTTTACACAATACTAATGTCACACCTTAACTTGTTCTATATACGTTAACAGTGATTCTAAATGTCACCATAGAGAGACCTATCATGCTTTATTGGTCAAATTACTGCTTAGGTTAGGACAGCTTTTCTACATGTATCATCGTCTATTTTATCCTGTCCACACTGATCTGTACGTGTTTCCACCTATCTTATCCTGCCCAGACTGTCTTGAGTGTGTTTCAAGCTATCATTTATCCCATGATGAAAACTATCCTGCATGTGCTTTTACCCAATTTTAATGTCATATTAAAACTATCCTGTATGTATGTATGTATGTATGTATGTATGTATGTATGTATGTATATATGTATGTATGTATGCATGCATGCATGCATGCATGCATGCATGTATGTATGTATGTATGTATGTATGTATGTATGTATGTATGTATGTATGTATGTATGTATGTATGCATGCGTGTGTACATACATACATGTGTACAAATGTACATACATACATACATACATACATACATACATACATACATACATACATACATACATACATACATACATACATACAAACGTGTGTATGTGTCAAATGACAATGACTACTCACAGAAGCAAAACATTTTTCTTGGAAGCAAATCTAATTTTTGCTGATGTTTTGTCAGCATTGTCAGGGATGTACTACAACACACTGCTATCATGTGTCTCATAAGCATCATCTTGGGTGTACTACAATAGGGTGTTATCAGGAGTCTTGGAAGTACACCCCTGACGATGCTGATGAGATGTCAGCAAAAAAATTTTGGAATCACTTCCCAAAAATGATAGTGAGTCCCTTTGTTACTATGGACCCATGAAAATTCATTCTCGTATCTTGCATGTGTTTTGATCTCAACTTTCCTACATGTTATTCTACCTATTATTACATCCTGTCCAAACTGTCCTACAAGTGGAACCATCTGTTTTATCAAGTCCAAACTGTATGTATGGAATTCTGCATTCTCACTAAAGCATTATTTTTGCTTGAGTTGCATAATAGCTTCATTAATTAACGCTCACTTTAAAATGGTCAGATGTCCACAAGTTCATTTCTTAAAAGTTGAAATCTTTCAAAGAATCAATATTATAGATTTTTAGATTTATGGACCTGATAACCAGATTTGAAAGCAAACGACTATATTCTAGGCTATATTGATAAGAACACAAATGATGAAAGCTATCACTGGAAAACTGGCTTCTTTGTGGCAATATGGAACATGTTTCAGGGCATTTCGCAAAGTTGGAACATATATGTGCTCAGGCTAGTAGTGAGAATGCACAAACCTACAATGCATTTGTGAAAGATATTTTCATGCAAAACACAACAGCAAAGAGTGTGAATACAAGTCCATGTATCTCCATAGATAGGGAAATTGTTAGTTCATCATGTCTAAACCCATAACAGATGGCACATCACACTGTTGCTGCGACTGATCAAACTCTGTACATGTACATCCCAGCATGTCTTGTTATTGTATTTATAGGCTGGATACTGATAACTTCATTATGTTTTGAACTTATACCAGATGGCGTGAGATAGAAATGTCAGAAGTGATCAAATTCTTCATTCTAAATGTTATTATATTTGTATAAGGAGATAAAATGAAACCAGTATGATACCAATGTAGTAACAATGTCATAACATATGACAATGTCAACACACTGATGGAACCTTTATCTCATTATAAAGTGGCCATATGGATAAGAAGTGTGTGTTTATTTTGGATTTTCAATTAATAAAACAACTTTTCTACTTTTCTACTTGAAAAAAGCTGTAAAATAACACAACAGGATGAGAGAGAGTACTAAGCAATAAAAAGCAAAATGAATGTCTGAAGTTTTTTGATGATTGTTAAGTATGAAAAGTATGAATGAACAGCATACATTGTTTTGAATGAACATTCATATTCATGAATTTTATTTATTTATGACCCTACATTTCCTTGAATTTCATGTCAAGCTTTTAATATCCATGCATGGTTAAATTATGACAATACGTCAATGAAGAGTATATTGGATAAACATCATTCTACATCTACAGTAGATGTATCTTAATGTGGCACCAGCTGCAAAGGGAATGTGTTTTTGCAACTACGATATAATTAATATCAAGATATTGTCTTTAAAGTAAAAATATTGATTTTACACCCTGGTTGTTCTATGTCACAACAACCCATGTCTACATTACTGTTACTGCAGTGCTTGAAATGTGTCAAAAAGTTCCAAATTGCCATTATTTTTCCGATTTTCATGAAGTATGCTTGAGGAGGAATAATTATACTATTCCGCAATACTATTCTTCATTCGGCCCCAAAAAAACTTGTGACCTTAAGAGGCCTTGTCACTCTGAGTTGCTTGACTCATAGTGAGAAGGCCCCCTTAGGTTACAAGTATTTTCCTTGGCTGGATGAAGAAAAATACTGGAGAATAATATCGAAATATACACCACGATTTAACATGTATTGAATCACATAGGTAAAATTGAATTTGAAGTTGTACACGTAATTTGGACCAGGTGTATCGGTAGTTGACCTCTATTGGTAACAAACGTACAATGTTTAATCATTGGTGTTTTAAGTTAACAATTGTCAGTGAATATACACACACTGTTGGTTTCTGATTGCAAAAATAACATCCAAGTTGCAGCCAATGCAGGTTTAATTAAAATGCTTACATGAATTCAAATATCAAAATCATCCTATGAAACACAATGACATTAGTGCGAAGGGTTAAGCTTCAGAGAGAGTTTGAGATGCCCATGAAATTTGAGAGTATGATTTTAATTAGATAAATTTAGCAGTTTAAACTCACAGGAAGTGTTATGAGATATGTGCATTTAAGACAGTAGAGTTTGGGTCCACATGGTACGATAGCTGGAAGCAGGTGAGCTGAACAGGGCTATTAATCTACCAAGTACTCTCATTCAAAAATGAAATGTGACTGACTTGCTAAGTAGGGAAGTGAAACGAGTTTGACATACAATTGCTCTTGTACTCCTGAGACACTGTTTGCAAACTCTACAGCTTGCCCAGGCAGTACTCTAGAAACTGTTTGTCCCATGAGTAACATATAGAAGGGAAAACTGCCATAAATAGAGAGCACCGATTCTCTCAATTCCTACTAATATAGGCAATCCTGACAAGAGAAGTTAGTCTAGTGGAGAGTTAAGATGGAAATTTTTTCCCCCTTGTGTCCATGCCTCAAGGAGTGATGCCCTTTCCTGAGAAATTGAGGTGAAAAAGGCACAACATCTATAAATTATACAGTTTCTCATTGCACATGCTATTCCATATCATGCCTATAACATGCAGCTTTGAATTGATAGCATTTTTGACTTGCAGTAACCACAGAAAATGAGTCTGTTAATCTTGGCCATGTTAACGAGAATTGAATCTCTCTTTTCACTCTGTCTGCTAATACCAGGTTGATTGGTGGATCAGCGTTAGACATTCTTGACACAAACATGATTTCTTTGATACAAATCTAGGTTGTACTGAAGAAAAGTCTTAGACTAAAGTACTTGACCGTATGGTACTGTGTGCGTTTTAGTTTGATGAAATCTTAAACAAGAACACATCGACGCCAGCAGACACATAACTAGCCTGATCAAGAGACAACAGCACAGATCAAAGAATCCTTAACTCTCTCAAATAAGACATCCGTGCCACATTTACATTAGTAGTTTCAAACTGAACTCATAGACCTTCAAGTCTCAGCATAAATGGAATATATGCAAATAATTTGCTTACCTGATGGATGGACAATTATGTATGCTTGAAGCATGACAACATTTTAAAATCATACAAGTACAATGTAAATACAAACCATGACAACTGACTTCTTAATGTACATTCACATATATACGTATATAGTACTATTTGGAAAATCTTACAACTGTTATTTCTGAAGTAGAATACTTCGTATAAAATGGCTTCAATTTCTGACTACAATTGCACCTATGCAGGATTGTTTGACAAACTGCTAGATTCAACACCAAAAGATGTTCACTTGGTCAGATTATCTCATGAGATTGCAGGTCAGCATACACATTTAGATGATTTGCATAAATTCAATCAAGTAAGTATACATATCAATTAGATGATTTGCATACATTCCATATGTATATAATTAAATGATTTGCATACATTCCATTCAATATGCATACATAATTATATGATTTGTATATATTCATTCAAGTAAGCATACATATTACATGACTTGCATATATTCAATCAAGTAAGCATACATAATTAAATGATTTGTATACATTCCATCCAATATGCATATATAATTAGCCAATTTGCATACATTCCATCCAGTATGCATACATAATTAGTTGATTTGTTTATATTCCATCCGATACAAATATATGGCCATGATTTGCGTATATTCCATATAAAGGTAATATGCTAACATAATAATATCAGATTTGCATAAACTTCACCAGTTAAGCAACCTTACGTGTCATTAGAAAACTTTTATCACTGAAGTTACCAAGTATTTTCCCAAGAAATTGATACTCCTGGCTGGTATATATAAATGCATGTACATGTACAAAAATGTACATGGCCACTTTACATATGGATGAAGTCAAGTATACTTGTTACAGTCTTTTGAGGCAGAAAATTAACTCCAAATGGAGGTGAACAGAGTTATCTTCCATGGCAATTACTGTAGTTAGGGATTCTCTGAGGGACATTCAAGCAATTTATATACCACTATCTATACATATTGCTGGATGTTGTTGTTATTCATACAATCCATAGTAGTTTTCAAACAGACACAGATACCTGATTGTGCGATTTTCAAAGTTACCCAAAAACTGTGGTACATGCACATGGACAGGAAGCCAAACTAAGTGTTTCACAACAATATATCCTATGGCGTGAAATCATTTTACTAATGTTAATTCATATGTATACCTGTGCATTTAATTTGGCTGTTGCATTTTAAATTGTAACATAATATGGCAACATATTGTACCCTGTTTTATACCCAACTTGTAGTTTTATGTGTTCAAACACTCCCCTGGTAGTGATAGAGAGGGAAAGGATTAATAGTAATGGCAACAGATACCAATATATAGTAAATTACCAGGGCAATACAGACCAAGAAGCACCTTCAGAATACATGTACATGTACAGGGTAGCATAGGGCTAGCTTGGTATTAACACAGGGTCGGCAAGGTTTCAAACACTGGGCTGGCACTGGCCTCACCTGCATCAACCTGTAGGGTTAATGCCTGCACCAGCCAAGTGTTGATATCAGGCTGATATTTGACTAGAAAGGTATTCTTTAGTTGTACATATACTACGTTATAATAAACTAGTACATGTAGTGCTCTAATATTTTTTGTAAAAACACATATTATCTGTATGTACAGCTGGTAATTGAAAGACCACACACATGTAGTCTTAGTGTCAACACTTAACAGCCTTAATACACATGTATGGCATATATATATACTATATGTAGGCATCATGATTTATAAGAATCAGGGATATTTTGATGGTTTGAAATTTGTTAGCATTGAGATATATTTCCTATGACTTGCGCATATTAATTCTTTTCTTAGAATCCAGTCTGGTTTACGTTAGAACACTTGCCGCATGTAAAACAGCATATTGTTCAATATACCTGCTTCACAGACAATTAATTTTCTCCTCATACACAAGGTTACACAAGTCAAAAGTATTATTATAAATCAATTTTTTTGAATATAACTAAGAAAACACTTTCATGGAGGTTTAAATTGTTTGTGCTGTTAGTAGTAATTGTATTGCAAATTTGGTAATTTCCAGCAATGAGATGCCATGAAATATGACCTGCCCAGTATATTTTCTTGAATGAATTCAGTAAAGGAAACACTTTATATAAAGACAAAATTAGGTAAAAACAATGATAAAGCTGACACTAACACAACAGATGTAGGTTGGCACTTTTGTCAGTTTGTTTTTATCTGTGGAACTTGTATTTGTAATGTAAAAGTAACAGTCAGCCTCAATGTTATAACCTAGTGTTCTATCAGTAAACATGTCATAGGACCTGGACTCCTGTGGTGTTTTTAAGCTTCAAGTGATAGTTACTGACACTAATCTACATTGTATGTCTTTGCATGAAACCTGTCTCATTCCTGCTTACCACAAGCAAGCAAACGCACAGTGTTTTTTCACGGGTTGTAAAAACTCTACAAAACTATTATCTATTTAGTATGCATAGCCACACACTTACGATAATGATTCAAATACATAAAATTCATAGCCTGGTCTCTAACACAATCGTATTGCTAATGTCACACCCTGAAGAAGTCTGCTAAAACTCATTTAAACAACAAATTGCTTCTTGAGTCAAAATTAGCACGAAAATCCGCTGGTTTGCAGTTTTTTGAGTTCACTAGCCCACAGCAATGGTTGTTAAGTTCCTACACGTCATTAATAATTACGGAAATCTTATTTTTGGGAGAGATTAAAAAGCACAAAATTAGCAGAATGACATTCATTTCAAATAGTGAATGAACTGTACTGGACATAATATTATTGTAAATGCCAATGTAATAAAGGCTTATTGGCATGAGGCCTCTTCCAAGCTAGCAGAGCAAATAATGTGGTAATTTGTAATACCTGCGTTAACATAATGACTTTGCTGCCGTAACCGATAATCACTGTTTTGGCAGAACTTTAGTCTATTAGCATACATCTTAATCACTTTTGAATTTGGCTTCAGGTTGCAGTAATTTGGTTTCATGAATCTTTTCATAGGCCCCCTAATAGGGTGGAAATGATGATGCCAGATTTGGATTTCTCTCTCAAAGCCTGTGTTATACTTATTACTGTGGACTAACAAGACTTGCCAGCAAATAATCACAGTTGATGGTGTTCGGATCGTGTTGGCATATATATATTCTTTGACAGATTTTAGAGACACAGGAAGGCTATACGGTAGAGAAGGTCACCTTTAATATATAACAAACCATGCAATAAAAAAATCTTTCTCATTTTGCTCTGTTAGTATCTATTTATTTTCTGTGTGCGTCTAAATGTGTTTCTGATTCAGTGCACATTTCATATATTTTTCATCACTCTGTAATCTACATTTGAATCTTTGGTCGATCATTCTTATGGCATCATCAAAATTTACTTATTCAACGCCCCCTGTAGCTATTTTTACATTTTGCTATTTTTTATTAATCTAGTGCCTGTTGGAAAATAAACTGAAAATTTATTGGAACTCTAGTTCTAATTAGATAAATGACCTCTTTATTAATGATTAATTATACATGTATACCTTGTAATTGTATCAAAACTGGCTTGATATCCATTTGTAAACAACTATGCATTGACATGAACCTGATAACAAGTTTTTCACTTAAAATGGGAACACCACTCCAGGAAATAAAGGTATTTTCATAAACTCTGGGTTCTGAAAAATCATCTCATGATTTCACATAACATAATTTTAATTTAGTTGCCAAAAAACATTAAACTGAACTCTTTTTCACCTCTTTTGTTCTTTCAGTGGAACACAATTGCATCATGGGTACTTAGCAGACATGAATGTTTATTAGATGAACACTGAATATTCATGTATCTCAAGAGCTTATTTCCTTCAGATAAATAGTCATGAAATTCAGTGTAATTATGATATTACAATTAAGTCATTATATCAAAGGAAACAATTTCAAAACACATTTTAGGTACAGCTTTATTAAAGGGGCAATAGGTGAATTGATAAGTTTTTGGGATGTAAATTTTTCTGCATATTTAAAGGTACTCAGAATATTCTACTTACTGATATATACTTGACCATCACTTGTAATTGGCTGAACTCAAACCTGGTATTAGGATACAACTTACACGAGACCGAATAACGTAATTTATCATACGTATAAAGAAATATACTGGAAGTACCTACTATGCAACCAACAGTTCCAACAATCCAAGAACACAAATTCATAGAAGGCATACATTGATAACATTATACTAGAATAGTGAATCAACATTTTTTTGTATGTATTTTCACTTCAGCAAAAGCTTATAAACTCAGCTTGTAATTGTGTACATGTAGCTTTTAATAAAATATTCCACACATTTAAAATCATACTACTAACAAGGAACGCACTACCCAGATGTAAGTAACAAACAAAGCCATACCCTAGCCTGCCTACAAATATTAGATATATTCCCAGTAACTAATACACTGTGTATCTAGAATAATCTAATTTTAATGGCAGTTGATTTAACGTATATTTGCAAATATACATAAAGTATTTGTTTATTCATCTGAAAGCTTATTTCTCAAATACTACTGTTAGATTACCTGTGAACAAATATATACATACAGAGTGCAAATAAATCACATATGAAACTGAAACAATAAATATATTTTTAGTATAACTTTTTCCCCTCAATTTACACAATTCTATGAATAAGTTTTTCTATACAGATCTCTAATTGAGTGTATATAAGTTTTCATCTAAATTTGAAAAGTCTGAAATGTCACCAGGGTCTCCTTCTATTTGAGTTACACTCACTATCTCTCTCACTGACTTGCAAAGTTATAAGATAAAATCATTGTCTCTCATGTGCTTATCAAGTTCTGAAACTTCTGAGGCAATTCATAGGGGAATCAAGAAGCAGACAAGACAGCGCCAGAAACTCGGTACACCCTTTGTTCTATATCTTTAATCTCACTAGTTCAGTCCCCTTAGGAAGAGAAGCAATATTGGCAAATGAGAAATAAATGCACCAATGAGGTCGACCCACAGCAAACGACCCCTTGACCTCTGACCTCCCCATATTTTGTACGGTCAGAGTGTTCACTGTAATGCAGTGATAATACATGAAGAGTATACTGAGATGCCCATGTTCATTTACCTTCAAGCAAACAATTTGAAAAATTAAAACAATTGCACGCTGCTACACTTACAGTTAATAACCAAGTGCTGGCAGGGCCAGTGGGTACCATGGAAACAGGTTAGTCAAATCCATCATACTACTGCCTCAAGGAAAATGCTACTGCAATATTATCTACTCGCTGTCTTCATAACCAAATCTAGATTTCCTGTACAGTTATGCTTCCCTCTCATTATTCACAGAAATACCAACGACGTGATTTACCCTCATTCATGTACTCTCCTCATATAAGATTAGAACACTCCATTCCCACTTCACATGGATAAAATTTGAAAAAAGATTAGAGAAACTATACGTCCCGGCAGGCAACAACATTTACTTTGAATGTGACAAGCATATCAAAATTACCACTGGCTCAGAACGACTTCAACTGGCTTTGTTACGTTCTTACAGAAGCATTGTAAAAATAAAGTCTGACTTATACATATACTGAGGATTCTGTTATTTCATCAGCGCCGTCTAATATCAAAACCATACATACTGCCTTGTCACTATTTATCTAATATCCTGATCAGACTTCTGAATTTTCTTTTTTCAAATTTACAACAGAAAACTTCTTTGCCTTCATCTTAATCCCGATGTACAACAGGAAAGTATTTATTAAGATTACTACTAAACCTAGAGATGTCGATTTATGTACATGTATGTTGCCTGTTCACAAGTTAAACAGTATTGTGACTTTTCTAGACAAATTTCTGCTGGCAGATTTCAGAAAAAGTATCCCCTAATGCTTTCATCAACTACAGACTTTTTATACCATTTCTCATCCTATCTCTGGGAATTAAGAAAAGCAGATGTGAGCAGACAAATAATTCACATGGTATTCTTGATTGCATTAACACTACATGTCATTACCTGAGAATTGTCACCCCCACAATCATTTAAGTAGATGCTATCTAATTACAGTAGCATTACTTTCTTATTGCATTTCTCTTTAATGTTATGTCTGAATACTGCCTCGCTTTCATTATCACGTTATACATTTACAGTTTGGAATTTTTTTTTATTTCTTCTTTTTTTTTTTTGGGGGGGGGGCTATTAAACTGTGTTTACGAGTACATTCCCTTGTCTGTTGAGATGAAGCATGATTTGTATAAGATGTCAAGATATTGCGATAATATGATTTTTAGTCAATCATGTTCTCTGTTGAGTCCCCGATGAAACGTCTTTCAATGTGAATACTGATCAAGTGATTACAACTTCTTCAGGGGATACGTCTTTCTTGGAGGTTATGACAGAATGTTATATTACTCTCTGAGTCTCCTGGCTTTATATTGCAACATTTTGTTACAATGTTGCTGTCTTTTATATTATGACGTCATATTTTTCTTTGTTATCATTTGTGATACATTATTACAGAATGTCACATTTTTGCAATTGGTAACATATTTGACGTACATGTATGTTACATTTTTTAAAATGACATTGTTACATTATGATATGCAAATGTAAATTTCATATTACATTGTTGCCATCTCTAGCGGCTACATTATCATACATGTTTTGTTACATTTTTGTTCTTTATATTACATCACAGAAAACGGTAATTTTGTCATTTACTTTATATACTAATAAGAAAATGTTATTGTGTACATTGTTGATAATTTATATATTCGTATATTGTGACAATTGATTTCCGTTCTTATTATCATCTTTGCTAGGGACTTCAATAGCAGTGCATCTTGTTGTCTCTAACATCATAATATGAATAAAAATATCACCCAGTCGATACCTGTGTGACCAAATCGATTACTGAGAGAAGATAACCTTGCCCCAGATTCTGAATAAAATATAGATGCGTACCTGTCAAAAAAGCGATAGACTTGACCTTGAAATGAATGAATCATTGTGTAAGAGAATCCTCTATACATGAAGTACATGTACAAAATGTACCAGTCAATGTCCACACATCTGACAATAGTATATTAATTCAATTTTATTGCTCTCTTCATTTTCATTGATTGAAGCACCGTGAGACATCTGAGCTCGAGTTGTGTTCATGAACTTTGTCAATTTACATTTTGTGCTCTCTTTAATAAGGGTATAGAAAGAGAACAAGGTAAATGTACCTGTATTTTTACTTACTGCTTTGGAAGGTCAACAATGCGTTAATATATAATGCATTGCTGTAACACACCGATACGTCACTCCATTCTGTGCACACCTTAATATTTCATTTTTGCTTAGCTTCTGTGTTCACTCTTTTTCCTCAGGTTTCTTTCAAATAATTCAAAATTCATGCTGTATGTCCAATGTATCACACTATGTACATTGTAAATGTATAAGGTGGGGAAAATATTGTTATCTGATAACATAGCCTCAGAGGGTAGTAGGTCAGGATTTCATTTTATTCTATTTTATTTCATTTTATCTTTTTGATTTTTAATTTTTCGATAAATATTACTTCGACCTGAAACCAAATGAAATGTCACTCACAATACACCTTCTGTGACAGTTTGATAAAACATGTTGAGTCATCACTGGGGAAAGAAAACAGACGTGCATGTAGGTCAAAAAGACGAAGAATTTCTTATCTTTCTATTTTAAATGTTAAAAAATGTTTAGGGTCGGCAGCTTAAACTAGGGTCGAGTTATCGGAAACACACCTTTAAATTTTGAGTAAGCATATCAAATTATTTAACACTGTGTGATAAATCTCGTACAAAAAAAGTTATCTGCTGAAATACTGTATCAGAAAGGACTTAGTTACAGCTGTGAATTTTAGTCGTGTTAATCTTTTATCCTGGAGTTCTTTGGGAAAGATCTATTATTCAAAAATAATACTTAACAATAAACCTACAAATCTGTGAATGCACATATACAATAATCATAATACACATCATAAATTTCTTACAAAAATCAACTGAATTACTGTGTCAGAATATGACTTAGTTGCAGCTGTGACTTGGAGGTTTTACAAAATTTTTGTTTTTTACATTTTATTTTTACATTTTGTTTTACACTTAATATATGTACATATTCACCAAATTTGGCACAAAATCTGGAATATACTAATGACATGCATTGATGTAATTTAATGTGAGCGTGACCAACATTATGTTTTAGTCCAGAGTAAATTTTACCTTTTTAATAAATAAATAAAAAAATTCAAGGTACATGTACATAATACATTCATTGATTTTGGTATAATTATCCATTTCTTAGTCCTCAAAAGATACATAATTTACAGCTCACAACTGTGTAGAATAAATAAAAACGATGTATACAAAACTCCTAGAAAGGGCGGGTAAAAACAAAGACAAGGTACACAAATACAACTTAGCATGATACATGTAACATGGTAACTGGTATGAAAAAAGGCAGTTTTGATAAATATCATTTGATCATTACCGGAGTTACTTTTTGGTATACATGATTTAATGACTATAACCAGTATCTAGGTTATGTTTAATGTATGTTGTACAAATAGCTGAATGGTCAATAACAGTGATGCCCCCTTTATTCGCGGTGGTATTTCAGCCACTTTTTTGCTTGTAGTTTCCTTAATACAGACTGGAAAGTTTACAAATTTCACAAAAAAGATGGATTTTTATGTTCTTTAAATGACTATGGTTAAAAATTGGCAACAGGTCCACTCAAGAATTTTAGGTAGAAAGCGGGTGATACGACCTGGAAGTTGAAGCTGGCCTTGTTTGACCGACAATCTTCATGATCTTACACAGCAAACAGAAACGTGAGACTTTGTCTTATCTCCTAAAGTCACACTTTAGGCACACTTACTAAAGGACTAAAGGTTTGATGTTTTTAGATATAACATGTCACTTGTGGTTAAACTGATATTACCCTGCAATTTTGAGTAATAGGAACCAGAATAAAGAAAACTTGTGTACGCTGATCGTAGTTTTGAAGTTCATTTAAACTTAAACTAGGGGCAGGTGTTGAATTTTTAATTTTACACTTGGTAATGGTTGTCAGATTTAGCCAATCGAATTACACAATGTAGAAATAGCAGTTTACTCTTGATGTTCATTGATAGGTTTAATAGACTTGGTAGTATAAATGATGTATGGTAGTCTACAATGTACGTGCCATGGACTATCGCTAATTTTGGGCCTGAGGGCTATACATGCACATTTATTAAAACCAACTCCACACCTTCTATATACAAAATATAATCCATGTGTTTCATTACACAGAGCTTGACAATATATTAATTCAACTTCCCCATCAAAAACCTACCTGAAAACAATCAATTCCTTTCAAGTTTTATTAATTTCCTCTTTCATTTCAGTTATGATCACAGACACTTCCTTTCTATGTAATATCGTAAAATTGCCAGAAATTCAGGAAATAAACTACTTGTAATGAAATGCTACTTCTATATCAAATAACTCTGTAGATGCATCCTACAGTTAGATATTCGGATTCCCGTATATTTTTTCCAACTAGGTTATTTTATTGACCATGATTTTGAGAGATTTTCAATTCTCCTGAAAAACTTATTATAATAATTATATACATTATATGCAGATACATACATACATACATACATACATACATACATGCATACATGCATGCATGCATACATCCATCCATCCATCCATACATACATACATACATACATACATACATACATACATACAGACATAGACATACATACATACATACATACATACATACATACATACATACATACATACGCACATACGCACACACACACATACACACACATGTACATACATGTATACATACCATGTAATAAAAATATCCATGAACACTCATTTATTCATAAATCTGTCATCATTTATGATCGATTTATCTATCCATCCATCCATCTATCCATCCATCCATCTACATTTATCCATCCATCCATCCATCTATCTATCTACATCTATCTATCTATCTATCTATCTATCTGTCTGTCTGTCTATCTATCTATCTATCTATCTATCTATCTATCTATCTATCTATCTATCTATCTATCTATCTATCTATCTATCTATCTACATCTAGCTATCTATCTATCTATCCATCCATCCATCCAATCATCCATCCATCCATCTATCTACATTTATCCATCCATCCATCCATCTACATCTATCTATCTACATCTATCTATCTATTATCTATCTATCTATCTATCTATCTATCTATCTATCTATCTATCTATCTATCTATCTATCTATCTATCTATCTATCTATCTATCTACGTCTATCTTTTCTTCCTTTCCCCCAGGAATGTATACATGTACATATATTTATCTGTCTATATAAAAACATGTAGATGTACGTATAACAGTTGTAACCTTGTATCATTTTACACCCTTTTGACCAACCTAACGTTATTCACTGGATGCATGTTTAGATACAAAGAACTGACATTGCAAGTCAGAGAAATGACTATAAGCTATACAAGTGTATGAATTAGTATTTCACATCCAACACGTATTGAATGTAGTACACCTAGTGAATAATACATAGGTCACGTAGTAAACTCTATTGATAAACAACTACTATTTCAAAAACGCTGTAACCAATCTCAATCCTTGTAACAATTCTAGACTGTATTACATGGACACTGAATTGATTGGGAAGTTGTCACATGTTTTGTGATGACAATTCATTGAAGATTTACTTCCTTTCTACAATCTCTACACCTGCATTAAAGACGTGTGCTGCATCTGTTAATGGGCAGTTATACAACTTGCAGTGTTGCAGCCAGAGGTTTTTTTTGGGTCATTTGACACACATATTTTGGACCTGACCCACAATTTTGGAAGTGACGGGTCATAAATGACCCACACTAAAATTGCAAATATGTTTAGCAACATGACCACGCCTATAGCAACAGCTAAATGATTGCGTATATTGCATAGATAACAACAGGGTTGGATAGGCAACTGCATAATCATTCAGCAAATATCTAGCATGGATCGGCATGTGGGTAAACATTTTTAAAACTGTACAGTTGTGCTACAATGCCATTGGCGCTTTTTTATAATGTCCCCAAATAAATTTATGATGACCCAGAGAAATGAAAGTCTCGGGACACTATGTTCCACTCTTTCAAAAGGCTGGTTGCAACACTGTACAACATGACAAGACAGGACTAAGTTTTTGATATACTAAGATAAATAGATACATACTACAATAACATACATACATTTGTATATGATGCACGGGTATGGATTCACAAATTGCATACACATACCATGTACAAGTATACAAGTGCAAGTTCAGAGCTCAAACTGTTTGTTTTTTAAACTAAGTTATGTCTGCTTTGAGACAAGAAATGATAGAACCAATATAAACCCTGTTTACAAGAGCATGATAAATTTAGGTCAGACCTCAGAGAGTTTCTTGCAGTGAAAATGCAAAGCATCTGTAAACCAACCAGATTTTGATGTGCGTGACTACAAAACAAGTCTGTGGTTTGGGTGGTCTGAGCCAACAGGACTCCTACTTCCTCGCCATCTCTCCTGAAATTGTTATCGGTGTAAGCGTGCATGACTCCATTTCATTTACAACCCTACACACTTGTAAATCTGAACGCAATTGTAAAATCATCTTATTTAAATTAGGTGAAACTACATCATGGTGTCTATTTGATGTGCCATCGACACGCAGCAATTATTTTTAACCCACCAAAATCTGATTTCCCCTATCCAATATTATGTGGTGACTCACACAAAAACAGTTTCCACCATTTTGACTCACAGCAACAAATTTTGTCTCTTACTAGAGTGCACACTGGTGATATATACTTACATGTATACAAGTACCTAGGTAGCATGACTTCACTATCATCATACGATGCCAGCAATAGTCTAAAGGGAATCCTTGTGAAACCATTCATGATTTCGAAATCATCACCTACATGTATGATGGCTCTTCCTCAAAGTGCTCCAACTCACGACTACAAGTGGGACATTATTCGATCTCTCTACTGTTTAACAGTCACGGTATAACTTTCACAAAATGGAATTCTGACCAATAAATGAACAGTTGCCCTACATATGACCACAGATTGTAAATCACGATGTAGCTGTCACTGAGTTTCCTCCCTTCATCGTTCATATCGAATTCATTCTGTATTATTATCAATTTTACAAATTTTAAGTATCCATTTTTCAAGCGCTTGACAATCTTTATTACACTTTGTATTTGAACAAGGTGATGGGGCAGCATGTAAATGGGCCTCAGAGGAACTCTTGGCATCACTATGTCTGCCAAATTATTCTACGCATCAGTTTCTATTACGACGAGGGAATTTATTACAAAGCGCCGGACAATGATTTTTTTTGTAGCTACAAATAGGTCAATGAGAGGGTCAGATATTGAAACATCCTAATAGTCAATTTATAATGCAAAATTTGACTAATGGCATCAGACTGTGAAGATGTATCACTTATGAAAAATGATAGAATTCTTTTTTTTTTACATTTATTACATAACATTCTCGCAAGTGGAAAATTTAATCACATTTTTGCACAAAAGCCCTTTAACTTTTAAAACTATTCAATACTGGCTAGTCTGAAAACATCCATTCCAACACTATGATATATCAACTAGCCAATTCCAGCAGACCTTTATAAACGAAGTGAGCCCTCTTGTGTTCCTGACAATTACAGAACTGGATATCTAATAGGCATTCCCAATGAAGGGAGCCCTCTGGTGTTTGAGAACAAACATACGTGTGGTGTGGACACCGCTAAATAACACACAAATTTGCCACACCTACTGACCTTTACAAATAAAGGGAGCCCTCTTGTGTTCATAACTGTTAATTAAGCACCTAATAGACATTTTCTATGAAGGGAGCCCTCTGGTGTTCAGGGACAAACACACGCACATTTATAATACCTAGTATCTTACATTTAAATCTCCCATGCCAATATGCAATATTCCTACATATATACATACATACATACATACATACATACATACACACATACACACATACACACATACACACATACATACATACATACATACATACACACATACACACATACATACATACATACATACATACATACATACATACATACATACATACATACACACATACACACATACACACATACATACATACATACATATATACATACATACATGTATCATTGTATGTGAGAAAAATGCTAAACATTCCCAAATGACTGTCACAAGCCAACATATATCAAATGTAAGAGTCTACGACTTGTAAACTTACGAGCCATTTCTCTTGAAATGAACGTAACAGATAAAAAATTTACATTTACTATCTAACGAAATGAAGACAACGACAATAAATCACACTGCAAAAAAAATATAGCAGATGTTCACTGATACATGTTAAAATCACCTTTCTTTCTCTCCCAAGTGTGGAAGCAACTGAGTCAGATTTCACTAGTGGGAAAGAAAGCTGGAATATTCCAGATGTTTACTAGGAATAGTACACCGTAAATCAGATAATTTCATTGTAGACAGAACACCTAGTAATTGATATGTCTTAGTTAACAATATTTTAAAGGGTGTGGGCCAGATTGGAAATTTTTTCTGAATTATTTGTTTCCATTTGAAGAATTTCATGAACATATCTCGTTTGACTAAATGTAGACATATCTAACACAAAAAAGTAACTATGACGACTGTATCGAAACAGTATGGTAAACTAAACAAAAGAGCTCATGACATAATTTTGGAGTACCCCCAAAATGGTCGTTGTCGACACCAGAATCAGAATGAAAAAATGTACATACATAAACTTATCAACACTACAATGTATAGGGTAATTTTGCATTCATTTCAACATATGATACTTTACGAACAAGTATTTAATTTTTGAATGAAGTAGTTTCCCAGTTTGTTCCATGTCCCTTTAATGCATTAGCACCAAACTAAACAACAAACCTAAGTAAGGTCTTAGAAACTAGCTTCGGACCAAACATATGAAGAATTTGTCTACAATAATACCAGTGTTTAGTGTATTGGTATGCAATGACAGCTGTACCAACACCAAGAGGGCTAGATTGTTACCAAATTAATATTCAAGTGGGCCTCTGCTGTCCTAACATGATCCAACGTAAAGTAGGGTTCAACTTCTGTATTCCCGTGCACGCTTCAAGTGATGGAATTAACAGTAAAGTAGGTACTTGGACAGCAGTAAAAGAAGATGTACAGATATCACGATCACAAAGAGAAACGATAAAATGTACTTACATGTAGAGAGAGAGAGAGGGGGAAACTCAGTACCAACTGCTTGAAAACCCTAACAGTACACATACATGTACTCGTGTTTGGTGTAACATAATTTAATGTGTTTAACTAGTTAGCACAGCTTGGTTACACACAGGCAGCCAATAGTGACATATCTTCATTACTTTGCTCTGTTATTCCACGTACATGAAGAATTCATAGGTATGAATTATTACTTCATTTCCTAAAAATGGCCCAATTTGGCATTTTCACAGAATAAATAGAGCTTGAGGCTTTGAATTATGCAGAAAACATTAAATGCAGTTCATACATTTTAATGGGGTTCACTTTATGGCATACCGAGACGTACTGTAGATGCAAAAACAATTCAGCAGCAATACCATACTATTGAAGTACTCGGGTACTTATGTCTGGTTGATCATGCGAAGAGATATTAAAATTTATGGTGACTTTACAATTCCATTTCATTCTGACTAACTACTTAAAATTGTGGGATCATTTTTCTATAAGATTCTCTGAACGTAAAAACTCAATTATTCCTTTTGGATGGTTTTACTGTGTGATGAAAATTTACGTCAAATATCACTTAGTTGTTAAACGTAGGGAAATATTAACATCAAGATTGGCGGTCAGAGGTCCCTATATCCTAGTTGAGAGGAAATGGATTCAATCTTTTCTTGAATAGCTCTGGTATCAAAATGGAATATAAAACAACCTAATCTGGTAAATTTACACAAATTTACTTAACAGGGTTAGCCCTGATGTCAATCAAATTGGCTGTAAGTTGTCTTAGTCGACTTGGCCGGCAAATGTCATTTCCACAATTATATTGGGCTTTTTTTTACCACGGTAACGGAGCCTTTGTAGTGGATATTACTTTGAAATTACATCGGCAACTTGGAGACATTTTATGTAAATTACAAAAAGAGTGTAAAGTTACACATTGGGTATGGGGGTAGGGGGAGGCTTCTGTATGGATATGTTGGAAATAGTTTAGCATAGAGAGGGCTATTCTTTATAATGTACAATGTTACTGACAAATTGGCACTAACGTACTTACAAATCTAACCAAGTTAGTATTTTACATGTACATGGATGCCAACAAAAGTTAATATCTTTACAAGTTTTACCAACTTTCCCTTCTCTGTTACCATGTTTATAAAACTTAGCAAAAAGAATTTGTAATACCCAAATATTTTGGAATAATATTGTTAGTCTTAATACAGAAGTTTTCCACATAGTGCTAAAACAAAGGGTTTTACACTTTATCCCAGGCACGTACCTATGGCAGCACAAGAGCAAGTTACACAAATTAATATATCCCTACCATTAACACAGTTAGTGCAAATTATCAAATGCATTTTTGATATTTTATATAAAACAGGTCATAAACTGAGTAGTAACCAGGTACATAACCAGTCACAAAACGAGTAGAAACCGGGCATATTCCAGACAACAATGTGGTAAGGGCAAGTACAGAAATTCCACACAGTACCATAAAAATATGAACACTATTATTACTGACAAAGATAATTGAAACAATACACACACTCTGTCCAACATGTAACAGTACATGTAGCTGAATGTGTTTAACTCAAATAATGTGAAACATTTATAGGAATTTCATGTAAAATTTAGATAGAATAGTCAAAACCATAAACAACCCTAATTGGATAATACACTTTTCAGGCTACAGTGTACTTTATTCTGTAATTTCCAGTCACCATTTACATGTGTCTTTAAGTAACAAGCCATCAAAACATCCCATGTCTGTCAAACTGTAACACTACTTGAAAAATCCTTCATATATGTACATCTTTATGACATAAACCATCAATTTAATGTTTTTCCTGGTAACAAAGTTGATTTTATGGCTAACTTTTATGAAGGTACAAATGTATATGAGGTGTGCGTGTAAGCGTGGTAAAAACAATATACATATAAAGATAGAATACTGTAGCTTAACAGTTGTTTCACTGACATTACATATATTAAAGCATGGCTACAGGTCAAATTATCTGATCCTATTGTAATTACTTTGTGGACTTTATTTTGTATTTTATGGTAGTTTATTTCATTTGAAATTTTATTTGTTTTTTTCAATGTAAACAATTTAATCAGTTACCCTCTCCATTATGTCATTTCATTTACTACAGTGTGTCTCTAGTTTATCTTTTTCTGTGGCAATTTCATGTATGTATGTATGTATGTATGTATGTATGTATGTATGTATGTATGTATGTATGTATGTATGTATGTATGTATGTATGTATGTATGTATGTATGCCATCCATCTGTCTGTATGTCTACAAATGCATACAATGTACATACATACATACATACATACATACATGTATAATACAAGCACACAGTACATGTATATGTACATACATACATACATACATACATACATACATACACACACATACATACATACAAACACCCACATACACACACACACATATGCATAAACACATTCTCACCCACATCTGTCAATTTATGACAGTTCTCCACCATTGACGTAACATATACATGTAACTTGTTCAATATCTTAACCTTATATAATATACACATAAGTGTTTCTTATTACTGTGTGAAATTCAGCTGAAATGATGTGTTGCCCATATTGGAAAATTGTAATTTGTAGATGTTATAGGCATATTCACTGCTGTGGAATTGACTAGATTGGACTGGTTGTAAGTGTAAATGTGTGCTTGGGGGTTAAATGTATGAACAGTGTGTGTATGTATGTGTGTGTGTGTGTGTGTGTGTGTGTGTGTGTGTGTGTGTGTGTGTGTGTGTGTGTGTGTGCATGCACATGTCTGTCTTTATGTCTGTACATGTGTGTAATGTACATTTGCACATACATGTGTACTGTATGTATGTACGTATATATATGTATGTGTATGTGTATGTGTATGTATGTATGTATGTATGTATGTATGTATGTATGTATGTATGTATGTATGTATGTGTGTATGTATGTATGTGTGTATGTATGTATGTGTGTGTGTATGTATGTATGTATGTATGTATGTATGTATGTATGTATGTATGTATGTATGTATGTATGTATGTATGTATGTACGTACGTACGTGTGTGTGTATGTATGTATGTATGTATGTATGTATGTATGTATATATGTATGTATGTATGTATGTATGTATGTATGTATGTACGTATGTAAGTACATATGTATGTGTGAGTCTACATCATGTCTTGTGTGTATTGGACTACTGATAATTTGGTAGTCTAGATACCCTGGACTGTTGCTAATTTCAAGTCCTCACTTAGATCTAATCTGATGGACTGGATAAGTTGAATAACATTAACAGCATATTTACATACGCATTGAATAGACAATCCATGACAACTGAACAATATACACTTCAAAATTGATTTTCTGACTTCTATACGAAAGAATATCAGGAAATCAGTTCACAAACTTAAAGTGAATCATAATTGATATTGAACAGTACAAACAAAACCAATCTGTGTGTTCATAATAGATATCGAATATTTCTATATAAGTGAATAAGAGCGATCAGCGTGTATAAGTTTTGCCAGATTGGTTTTCTCGTACTAACCATTTTTAAATGCTAAATGACTTATGATTCCAATTAGGATCGTTTTCCAACAACAAAACAGTATCTGTTTCTCGATCTGTGATAGCTTTACCCCGATCATTTCACCTCACCCTTCAATATCAACATCCCTTCAAGGAAAGAGATATACATACTGCTATAATCTTATTATGCCAGACTCGCTTCTTTGTCGGCAAAAACCTTTTTAAATATTTATGAACTGGGCCTGTTATTTATGTGAGTCATGAAAAAAGATTTGGAAAGCATCATTTCGCCCTGAACTTACGTACAGGTATATCCAACTATTTAACTCACAAAACCAATATTTGCATAAATCTAAATAACCTCATGCTAACCTAATGCTAATGTAGTGCTAATCTAACGCTAATGTAGTGCTAACCTAATGCTAACCTCGTGCTAATGTAGTGCTAACCTAATGCTAATGTAGTGCTAATCTAATGCTAACCTAATGCTAATGTAGTGCTAACGTAATGCTAACGTAGTGCTCATCTAATGCTAATCTAGTGCTAACCTAATGCTAACCTAGTACTAACATAATGCTAACCTAATGCTAATCTAGTACTAACCTAGTGCTGACCTAATGCTAATGTAATGCTAACCTAATGCTAATGTAGTGCTAATCTAATGCTAACCTAGTGCTAACCTAATGCTAATGTAGTACTAACCTAATGCTAATCTAGTGCTAACCTAATGCTAACCTAGTGCTAACCTAATGTTAACCCAGTACTAACCTAGTGCTAGCCACTTCAGAAAGGGATCCTTGAACTATATTTTGTGTAAAACAGTAATTATTACAACAAAATGACAGTGTTATATAAATTCACGCAAGTTAAGGTCATAAATATTTGTGCTTACATAATATAAACGTATCCATTAATTCATCAAAAGTCTTGCATCTAGTACATACCTGTTAGGATCATATTCAGATTATCAATGTCTTCTTCAGATTTCATAGAACACAGATAATATCATATCATACATATATACAGAATCACATTTACCAATATCATATCATTTTTCTCTCTCTCAGCCTGCTTACCTTGGCCACTACATGTGTTCGAGTTGACTTCCAGTGATAAGGTCCCCTATGTCACTATATTCTGTACAGGCCCCCTTAGGTCACTAATATTTCCCTTGTCTGCATAAAAAAAAAAAACAATTTCAAATAATAAGTCGGTGCTTGTCAATTATTTTGAGTTATGTTTTCTCTTTAGAGCAATGTTCCTGTGAATTTTACAAGATCAAAGTGACACATAAGTCCATCAATATTTATTGTCTGTCCTTGGAGAGAACAGCAACAATCATGTACAGTCTCTAGGGTCATCATAAAAAATAAAACCATTCACCGTGACAGAGAATATTACATATATGACAACTGTTGTTCTGATATGTAGCCTTGATCTCACATATGCACTCAATGATTTTCAAGACTTTAGAAATATTTCTTTCATAATTTGAAATTCAAAAGACTACACCTGTTGGATAGATCTACGAAGTTCAAGTTCCAACATCAATATTTCACTGATTACAATGGGGGTATATTTGTATTAAACGAAAGTCCTTGTGGTATATCAATACATATCAATATGTGCAAAGATTGTACATAAACTGGGACACCCCCTTCCCCCATCCCCGTAGAATGAATGAATGAAGATTAAACCATCACATAGCCTCACCTACAAACTCCCCAACCATACATGTAACTCATACTCCCCATCCCAACCTCCCCAACCATACATGTAACGCGTACTCCCCATCCCAACCTCTCCAACCATACATGTAACTCATATTCCCCATCCCAACCTCCCCAACCATACATGTAACTCGTACTCCCCATCCCAACCTCCCCAACCATGCATGTAACTCATATTCCCCATCCCAACCTCTCCAACCATACATGTAACTCATACTCCCCATCCCAACCTCCCCAACCATACATGTAACTCGTACTCCCCATCCCAACCTCCCCAACCATGCATGTAACTCATATTCCCCATCCCAACCTCTCCAACCATACATGTAACTCATACTCCCCATCCCAACCTCCCCAACCATACATGTAACTCATACTCCCCATCCCAACCTCTCCAACCATACATGTAACTCATATTCCCCATCCCAACCTCTCCAACCATACATGTAACTCATACTCCCCATCCCAACCTCCCCAACCATACATGTAACTCATACTCCCCATCCCAACCTCTCCAACCATACATGTAACTCATACTCCCCATCCCAATGCCTCCAAAGTCACTCTAAAACCTCCCCAACTCCGTCTTCTGTTAAAAAACCTACATTGAGGCTACTGTAAAATTGTGATATTTTGTATGAATGCTTGCATATTGAACATTTACTTGAATAGAAAGGTCCAGTCCTGTGATAGCTTAGACTCTCTCACAGTCCTTAGGGCATCACAGTAACACGTCAACAAATGATTAGACCTATGTAGTCCATGAGGACTCACAGTACAAGGATATCCAAGTGCAATTAAGCAGTAGATATAGGTACAAACAAAACAGCCCTGTTAGTGATGCCGATGCCATGCTCTGAGGACTGTGAGAGAGTCCAGTGATAGCTGAATTAATTACATATCTACTAGATGTATAGTTGTCTACAGTACAATGTGTAAACTGACTTACAGTCTGTAACATATGTGTGTATCAAATATAACACCAATAAACAAATTTGAATATCATTTATTTGTTTGTCAACAAATTCTACGATTCTTGTCTTCTTTGTTTTCATATTTAATAACATTTTATTGGGCTTATTACAAAAATACATATCTTTTCACAGATGGAAATCTTTTGCATTTTGTAGTCGGAAACTTTTTTTAAGTTATCAATTTCAAAATATTCTCCCCATTTCCTAATATGTGCATTTATACAAAAAATACTTGCAAAACATTCAGAGTGTAGAGTTTCATATTACTTTTATTAAAACTTAGTGTTATCTACAGCAAAGGGCGGGGGGGGGGGGGGGGGGGTAGTAGTAGTAGTAGTAACAACGCATCACAGTAAAAATATTTTGTTTTCATTTGTATAGAGTCAGCATGTCTAAAGTACTGGTAGAAAACGACAACCCATTTATATAGAGGCCCAAGTCATAACAGGCTGCCAGCACAAAATGAGGAGGGGAAAATGAGTTTTTGGAGCAACAATTTTATGAAAAAATTGCAAAGTACAGAGCTCTATTAGGGTTCACCTACATATATGCAAACATCTCTCATTTATTTCTAAGTACACAGAGAAGGAAAGTCGATCTTTTCGGTACTTTTGAACTACATGTTGTATTTGTACGCAGCTTGTAGCAGCTCCAATTTTAACCTAATTTTCTTTTCTCAAGTTCCACTTATTTTCTTTGATACTATTTTTAAAAGACAAAATTGTCCCAAATTTGCAATACTGGGTATTAACCACATGCAAAGTGGTGTGTGTACATCACGCAAATATTGTAGACTGACTTTCAGCTTCACTATATTTTCCTTTGAAAAGTGTCCATGTGTCTAAATGAAAGACACGCTTTATCAACTGTGACGATATTACAACTCTACTGAAGTTTCCATGGCAACCAAGCAGAGCTTCAAGTAACAAGAAAAAGCCAGCCAGATAAAAAGTGTTTTGATCTTCAATACTTGGATAAAATGTTTTTTTCTTAGCGACACCTGATGTCAACGGTTTGTCATCATGTGTAAAGCGGATGGATAATGGATAATGTAAAGTGGAAATATTGGTTTGTAGAGAATCACTGTGGATACGTTTTTCTACTTTCATGTTGTTTTATTTCAGTTTTACCATAACGATTCCTTCAAGTGACAGGAAGCAAACAACATGTCAACATCATTTTCTCATCTTCCTAAAACTTTTTCTCTCTCATATCACAAATAGATAGCTAAATACCACTTTCGATACAGAAACCACAAGATAAACTCATCAACTATATCACGACAAAACACAACGAAACCCGTATCAATATGTCTCCGTCAGATAAGTACGAGTACATGTATGTTTTCGTCACTTGACAATATGCTAAAGTTGACAAGAGATGAAAGTGCATTGTACATGATTGGCTAAAACATGGTTTTTGGGGTCATGCTTTTTCTTGGTTGCCAAGACAACCACATCAGGTAGGTGTTTTGGCGTCACAGTCTTTCTACTCACAGGTTATCTTGGGTGGAAATGCCCAGTGGGTTCAGAATAAAGACATACTTCATGCTATGAACTATTCACTTTCTGATAACTTATCTCTATCCCCGTGAAATGAAATAGTTGAAGACATTTGACATTTTGCACAGCTAAACATTTTACCTGTCATATCATATATGACTTTGATTTGATAAAATGTGGCAACAGCTCAGCAACACAACTGATATCATTCTTCTACTAGCCCTTTTTACATCGTGACCGATTCTTTTCCTCTATTGTCTCACAAATCGCTTGTAATGCAACCAATGAGCGATTAATTTAGCCGCACCCCCAACAGCAGTTCTGCCTTTTTGTCGATATTTACATACTTTTCACTATTTGTTTATTATGTCACTCTTGTACTCATCTCAACAGGTAATATCAACCAACTGACTCATTTGAAAATGGTCAATTAGACTGACGTATGTTATCACTCCACATTGTGACCAATATTTTTTTTCAAACCAATCATTTTGCATGCAAAATTTTCAAACAATATTCATTATTTGCCATTGCTAGCAACGCAAGAAGTTTGCGAGATCGAAGAAAAAACAACGATCGCTTAAGTATGTACAGTTAGTCCTTCAAGTCTACATGTAGGCTACAGTTAGGATAGCTGAAATAGTGTGGTAATGTCAGTCCTTCAAGTCTACAGGTAGGCTACAGTTAGGATAGCTGAAATAGTGTAGTAGTGTTAGTCCTTCAAGTCTACAGGTAGGCTACAGTTCGGATAGCTGAAATAGTGTAGTGTAGTGTTAGTCCTTCAAGTCTACTGGCAGGCTACAGTTAGGATAGCTGAAATAGTATTAGTCCTTCAAGTCTACAGGTACACCATATTTAGGATAGCTGAAATAGCGTAGTAGTGTTAGTCCTTCAAGTCTACAGGTAGGCTACAGTTCGGATAGCTGAAATAATGTAGTGTAGTGTTAGTCCTTCAAGTCTACAGGTAGGCTAACTCTGAGCAGTCGATCTTAAATTAGTGGCAGGAGTAAGAAGTTGGCTTAATAATGAAAAAAATTACATGGCTCCATGGCCCTCATGGGCATGAAACAATATATACAATCCTGGTAATGATTCTAAGGGTTAATTGGGTAATGAAGTTACGTGAACGTCTCTCCGTGTCTACAAACGTTAAATATTCTTGTTGGAATTGTTTTCTTTTTGATTTCTTTTCATGTATCCACAGGATACTTGGACTTTAACATGCACATGTCGACTGCAAAGCAGAAATATTAACTGGAAATTTTTATATATATTCAAAATAACTTATGACAAATCACGAAACAGTAATATATATATTAACAAAAACTTTATTATTTTTATATTTTCTCTTTTTACTACACCATGGCCATGCATAAATATTTGAAAATGTGTTATCCAAGAATGCTAGAGTAGACTTTAGGAAGATTTTTTTTTATACATGTATTTAGTTTACCGATAGCAAGTAAGAAGATATAGCATATTAGGGTGATTGGTGAAATAGTATACACACTTGTTGGGGAGCTATTTGGCACACTCGTTTCATAACCGAGTCAGTTTCCATGGTAACCAGAAGATAGTGGAAGGGTGAGATAATTCACAGCGCTAGTCTAGAGGTGTGATGCAAGTGTAAGATTTTGCTTTTCAAAAGGGTGCTACACAAAGACAGGGAGGCTTTTTCACAGACAATGTTTATCACCTGAACACGAGTCTGTCGTATAAACCATTCATATAGTTGAGAGGGCTTGACTTGTTTCCATCACACGTTGTATCTCTTCAGTTTGACGATTCAGTTACTTTAATTCACAGCTAAGTTTATCACGTATCATTTTTGTCAAATATATAAAATTACCAATTCATAAAATATTATCTAAGTTTCCTTCTATTCAGTAACTACATCATCATGACGCATTTCTCACATATTATTTGCCCAAACTACATTTTGTAAAATCTCCTATTTATAAAATATTTCTCCCGTTACATCATTTAATTTTCTTTCTGTTAATACAGATATAGTTATCACATATTTATACAATATTCTTCTCCGGATACATTATTTAGTTTCATTGATACGTAGTCTATTTCTCAAATACTATTTTTCAAAATAAATCACCATATTTATAAACTCTTTTTACATCACCCTTCCTTTAATACGGACATACTGTTCATGGACGCTGGGTTCATACTTACTAAATTAATCATTTCTACTCACAGAGTCAAAAACATTTCTTGGAATCAAATAAAAATATTTAACAATGTCTCGTCAACATCATTAGGGTGTGTACTACAATGGGCTATTGTCAGGTGTCGTGGATTTGCTTCATAGAATTTCTTTGACTCTAGGAATAGAAATCTTTATTAATAAAATATTTCTCATTTCATCCTTTAGTTTTCTTTAAAAAATACAGACATACATATATGTATCATTTTTCCAAACTAAAATTACAAATATATTAAATATTCCTTCTTTTGTTAAATAATTTAGCTTTCTTTTTAACCTTCCATACAGCCATATTTATCACAAGTTATTTTCCCAATCAAAATCACCTTACATTTCTATTTGTAAAATAATTTTTTCGGTTGAATATTTTAAATTCTTTCATTTAAAGCAGAGTTTTTATTTTAACGATGGTAAGTAGGTAAAATATACCTGAGTTCTGTCATTTTACCGGGGTTCCCCACCAAAATTATAGTATACCATAATAATAAAGGAAACAATGCCAGTTTTACTAGATTTCCATCTTTCTGTTACCAGGGTTACCCAAATGTTATAAAAAATATTGCAATACTCTCGACTTAAACCATGTTTAAAAATATCACACATCTGTTCAAAATTTTAAGACTAGCAGAATACTTCAAAGATGTACGACAAAAAAAAAAATCGATATACAAATTGTTGTCTAAATGATGTAATTTTCATCGATTCTATATTTGTCTTTTTCTAATGCATGTAGATACAAAATTTAGAGAAAATTTGATCAGGTTCCATTTTGGAAACGTACTAATGTTTAACAATGAATTGATTTTATACAGTGTTCTTCATCAGTTTGATTTGCCTTGCATTACCCATGATGCCTTGTAGTGATGTCTAGTGACAAACTGATCCAAATGTGTTTGGCGCCGTACTATTGAATTTTACAACGTATAGAGATGCTTTATTCTCACGTAACGTCAGATCACAATTATTGGATTTTGTGATGGCATGACAACGAAAAGAAATGTGTTTTCTAATTGACATTTTAACACAGAATGCACAACACCTGAACGAATGACAATTTGGATAATTGGATACCTGCCAAATTTCATTTCATAATTTTCATATCACAAATTCTAAATTTTAACTTGTCATTCATCTTACAACATATCATCTATTTTCTATTAATTTCAGATGAAAAAAGTTTATGAACTTTTCACTCTAGTATATGACAGGTAGAAATTAATGAATTTTTTTAAATGACAATATTTTACTTATTTCTATACCATCTGTACATGAAAGAGGTATGTAATGTATTATGACACTTAAAAATATCCCAATATGAAATTAATAAACAGGATGGCTTACGATTAAAAGGAAAAGAAGCATTTTATTTCTAGATCATTAATGTATTATGACACTTAAAAATATCCCAATATGAAATTAATAAACAGGATGACTAACGATTAAATGGAAAAGAAGCATTTTATTTCTAGATCATTACGTGCATAAGAAATTGCTGTGTAATGTATTACTACATAGTTACATATTAATGTATTTACTTTGGTGCATGAACAATTCTTTGGAATGGCAATTTAGGAAGTGTCAGGAGCACTTAAATTTGGCAAACAGTGCAAAAGAAAAGTAGACACAATTTTAAATAACTTATCTAGTCATCCTGCTATATTCGGTGCAACTGTAGTTGACACCTTTCACTACAACTGAATACAGAAATATGACAACTTGAAAAGTTAGAAGGTATTTCTGTGTAAAAAAACTTTAGCGCATATTAAGCTAAAATAAATCCAGAGCTGAAATACACGACTGCAGTATGACGCTTCAACTAATTAAATATGTGGATGGCTGGTAATTTATAAATTAGGAAGCAGTTGTTTCTAGTATAATCTATCTGTATATGAATAATTTCCCACATTTAAAAATATCCCAAAATGAAATTTATCAACAGGATAGTTGGTGATTAAATAATTAGGAACTTATTATTTCTTTATTATCAGCACATGGATGAGCTGTGTAATAATATATATTATAACGATGACATTAAAAATATCCCAATATGAAATTGATAAAGTTAAACAGTGACTGCTTAGGGAATTAGGAAGTAGATACCATCATTTGGAAATGGGTGAGGTGCGAAATGTACGACACTGATGGTCTCTAATTAAATGCCTAGGCAGTATACATACTCATAGTTATTTCTAGATCATCTGCAAATTGGTGAGGTGCACACTGTACAGCGTTTCATTTATATATGAAATTTATAAACTGGATGGCATATGATAAAGATAATTGTGAAGGAAGTAGTTATTTCGTCATCATCTACAAATTGGAGAAGTTGGTAATATATCAAGAAACTTCAATATAGCGCAATGAAAAATTGAAAAAGTTGACACACAGTGATTAAAAGAGTTAAGAACTCTGAGCCAGATATATGCACATGTATATTTAAAGCCCCAATCTATATCTGTAACAGTGAAAATGTCCCTCCGGTCTCAGCTTAGTAACTGCTAACAGTACACCATGTGTGTTTTCAATCTAAAGATAGTATACATGTAATACACCCACTAAATACCATTTCTTTTTTCATCTAATTTTTCATGAACTCTCCTTATTAAGATAGTGATACATTTAAATTACAAAATACTAGTATTGTATTGTTATTTTTTAATGAATGTCCATTTTTTAAAATTCATTTCCACTTTATGATTTCATGACCACTAAATTATAATAACGTGTTTTGCTATGCAAATTTTCAATATCTGTATCACTGCCTTTTTCAGGAATCATAAGGTGGAAATAGAAGCCTGCTGACAACCCAGCAAACACACGAGGCGTTTAACCAACTGCAACAAAATGCAATGAATATAAGCACACTAAGTTTAATACAACATACACAATTTCATATTCTGATTACCTATGTCAAAACAATGCACGTCAATGTCATCGGCTCTCTGAATACGAGTCAAAATGTTCCGAATTGCCATTTATTATTATTATTATTATTATTAAACTTTATTTCGGGAAAGAAAAAAATGAAAACACGCTCATAAACATCCCATAGATAAAAACTATACATTAAAAAAAAACAGCATTTAAAAAAAACATTTTAAAACATTTAATATAAAATATCTCCATAATTTCCTTATTTCTTATCTTCTGCTGGATACTACTCATGTTAGAGTTTTGTCTGTCCTCCACTCAGACTTGTAGTGACAAGGCCCCTTAGGCAACTTGTATTTTCCTTAGTGGAACGAAAAAAATAATAGACTAATATACAAGGTTCAGGTAGAATGAACATACCACGCATACTAATTACATAATTGTACTGTCCTTTATTTGGGTTTCGTTTTACGAGATTAAAATCATTAATATCATACAAATATGAGACAGAATTTTTTTTTCAATATTCATTATTCATTTACTTTCTCTTCTACATGTCACTGTGTCTACTTTGTTTATGACTAATCGGAGATATTAATATTCTTAATTTGTTTATCAGTTACATCTATCACCATATGGTCATATGAGAATTAGAATTTCATAACACATAAATGTTATTTCATTTTGCAGATATATGATTAATTAGTTAATTAATAACACTTGTTATTAATCATTTTGATTAGGGTTATACATCATGTCATATCCCTGATATGACTACAATACACACTGGAGTGAGATCTATACTGTTTTTTTGTCAAAAGTATTGGTGATCTGAAAAACATGTGGAAATTTCACATTGTTGACTCTGAAAAAAATACATTATATTAAAATATATTGAAAATAATGCTGGTAGTATGAACGTATTTCCTGACTTGTAAAAGTAATTTGTCTTCTTTTTGCTAATATTTCTTTTCAATGAGAGTAAAATCCACATAAAAACTAAGTATTATACCTCATTAGAACCTAATAGAAAATCTTTTTTGTGGCAGTGATGAATTTGAAAGAATTGCTGTATAGGTAGGTCTATATATGTTCAAACATCTTACATTAAGAATTTATGTGCAAGTTTGGAGCTTTTTCCTGGTTTATTTATAGTATTTAATATGTGAGGAAACACTTCTATGGATTCTCTTTTGACATTTGAGGTTTGAGGCAGCCATACTGGAGAAAATTGTGAATAAAAAAGTGGGTCGCATATATCATAGTTTATAGCGTCAGTATTTTTTGGTAAGGGTGGGGAACCCCGCAAACAGAACAGAGAAAATAGGCTAAAATTGGCAGTGTTTCCCATATCAGAGTTTTGTTTGTACAATGACTGGGGAAATATATATATTGGATTTTAGCTACTTACCATCCTCAAAACATTGAGTACATACTTGGATGAAATTGGCTCATGAATTTCAGAAACATGGCTATACATGTACAATGTACATGTGCAGATGAACAGACAGACAGACAGACAGACAGACAGACAGACAGACAGACAGACATATTAATGAAAGTTCTAGGACTTGAATTGAACTGTTGGGCTTGGTAGTCACATTTAGCCTTGAGTGAACTGTTTTAGCTACAATTTTCTGTTGATTTCAATTGGACTATAAAACTACACCTTAGAAATTTGGTAATCAAGATACAATGTTTAGTAGTCTATGTGTCCGGTACTACTGCTAATTTGGTAGTCTAGATACAATGTTTAGTAGTCTGTGTGCCATGGACTACTGCTAATTTGGTAGTCTAGATACACTGTTTAGTAGTCTATGTTCCATGGACTACTGCTAATTTGGTAGTCTAGATACAATATTTAGTAGTCTATGTGCCATGGACTACTGCTATTATGGTAGTCTTGATACAATATTTAGTAGTCTATGTGCCATGGACTACTGCTAATTTGGTAGTCTAGATACAATGTTTAGTACTAGTAGTCTATGTGCCATGGACTACTGCTAAATTCAAGCCCTGGGAACCCTATTATTTAAGTAGAATACAAGGGTAAACTCATGATGTGAATTCTATTGAAGAGTCTAACCATCATATTTGGGTGTCGTATTAAACATTAGACCTCAAACTAAATGTGCCTTGACAATACGAGTGGAAAGGTTAATTTAATGCATCAATGTTTATTCCATTAGCCTAATTGTACTTTAAATGCAGCATCCTTTGAACTATATCATTACTGAATTGTCAGAGCAAAGAATCCTATTATGTGCATGCAGTTATAAACTGACATACTCTACTACACAACACAGCAATGTACTGAATACATGATTAATTCTGGTCAGAAATGGCTTAAATGTTGAAATATCAAAATATTTTACATTGAATGACTTAAAATGTATTTATAGGCACATTTATACAACGATGTACATAATTATGTTTGCATATATATATATATATATATATATATATATATATATATATATATATATATATATATATATATATATATATATATATATATATATATATATATATATATATATACACACACACACAGCTTATATATATGCATATATATATATATATAACGTATATATATATATATATATATATATATGCATATATATAAAGAATAAAGAATACATGTATATATTTATATATATACATTATATCTATATATTTATATGCATATACACATATGTACATGTATGTATGTATGTATGTATGTATGTATGTATGTATGTATGTATGTATGTATGTATGTATGTATGTATGTAATGTACATCATATATGTATATAATACTATAAATCATATTAATCATACTTCTTATTGTTCAAAACATAACGTTCAAATATTACAATATCGTTAATTTTTAAACAAAACACAATATATATGTAGAATAATCTCCATTTTCTAATCATTAGTCATATTTGAGGGGATGTTGTAATTAAGTTGTGTTGACTGACAATCGTGCCACTCCTAGTACATCTGAAATAACTGCCAATTTTGTCATCAAACATATGAACAGAAACATTTAATGATTTATTTTAGGATGAGTACACATTCCCTTTTATCATTCTTTATGCTCACATCAGAGCAAATAGACTTAATTGATGAACAAACAAGGAATGGTACAGACTTGACATTCTCCATTGTTGTGTGAAAATCGTAAGTGCACTGAGATGTACATGTGTGTCAAAGAGTCTTCTTATCTTGATAGGCTGTATAGTTTGTTCCTTGACTCACACATGTATCATGTAGATAAGAGCGTGCAAAGTATCCACTGTAAGTAATACACTGTTTTTCTAAAAGTTTTCAGGCAAAAAAAAATGTAGTAAACGCGGAAATTTTCACTTAGGACTTATTTTGCATATTTTGCTGCAAAAATGGCTAAAATGCCTTCTTGTACATAAACACAATGTTCTAGTCCGATAATCAGAGTTAGTAAAAATTCGTCTTTGAGAACTATGTGTAACTGAAGACTGAAAAATTGCAAAATTTTCTAGTAGTAAAATGTGTCCGTCGGTTTATAGCAACCTCCTTATACATGCATTGTTGCCAAAACCAGATCTACATGTACATAGAGAAATGAAAAGTCGAGAGTATGGATTACACACATCAGTACTTTTCCACGGGGTTTTCCATTCAGAACAACATATCCTTTATGGACAAATCTAGATAGATACTGGAGTAGTTTAGAGCATATCACAAGTTAAATATATCAGTAGTATTTGGAGAATTTTTTTTCTATTTTGAACAATATACTCTATACCATAATACCATCAATATGTAAATAAACGTTCACTGACTCTCAGTTCATAGAATAAAATGAAACTTTCAACACAAAGTCAAACAGCCCATTGTAGTATGCCACTGATGATGCAGACAACATTTTGTGCTTTACTTCCAAAATATTTTTGCCGGCGAGTAGAAATTTTCATTTGATAATGAAATACTATCAGTGTTTTTCCAAGGTTTTGAGTCAAATTACTAAACCTAAATGTAGCATACTGCAGGCACATACAGGATGTATAAACCATCTCAAAAATCTAGACAGAGAGATGGAAAGCAACCTGCTGGGAGATGCAATATACCTGTATTTTACAAAGGATTTTTGGACAAAAATAACCTACATTGACAAATGGGAAATAACAAATAACAAATATCAAACCACAAGGACATATTGAGACAATGTTTTGTTAACGGTCTTTGAAGAACAAATACATTGTACATTGATTGACTCACAAATTGAAATAGAGAAATGGAAAGTATCCAGCTAGGACATTTAGTGTTAGTGTTTTTCTGAGGAGCTGAGAGCAGATAAGTGTGTCTTAGTGGTTTTCCAAAGGTTTTAGGACTAAAATAGCCTACACAAATCTATACAGAGAATGGAAACCATCTGGTGAGAGGACACATATTCAGTACATATATATCTCCATGGGTTTTATAACCACAGTAAAAGCATGAAAGGAAATATGTAAAATTTACACTGTTTCCTGCAATGAATTCTAGCAGCATACTCACCAGACAGCTAAGAGAATTGAAAATTATTTTACCTGCTTTCCACCCTGCGGCTATCGCACTACATCACTCTGTCAATGTTGAAGTGACCACTGTAAATTTGGGCACATTTGCATACTAAATTGATACGACTGTTAGCTTTATGACAAGACTGGTATAGCAGCTTCCGTCTCTCTCATTGGCTTTTATAGTTGATTACCTATCATGTACTCACTAGATCTGTTCAGTTGTTCTCGTACAGCTATCAAGCATGAAACAGTTCCAGCACAGAGAACTGAACAAATATATCATTTGTGTAAAGGCCCAGGAGCTATAACTTTTCACTCTCTCTCTGTTTTTCATTAATTTTTGCCTGTTGCAAAGACAGCAAACCCTTAACTGTAAACTGCATGACATACATGTAGTTTCAGCACATAGCAGGTACATACATGTATCATAATTACTTTTGTTGAACAGACCTGTATATAAAATGCCAGCAGCTGTAACTTTTTATTCTTTTTAAAAAAATGCGCAACACTGGAAACAGTTAAATTGCTCTAATTAGAAGCTGAATTACATGTATCTGTCTTTGAGTCACTGATGGTACTCACTACATGTACACAAACTTGGCATCCATGTGTAAACAATATAAATCCATGATCCTACCACTTCACTGTTTGTCAACAATTTCTAAATTTTCTGAATACTGATCACCAGATGACTATACAATTGCTTCAACAAGTGTTTATGTACATTGTGAAGACAAAAGTCATATTTTGTCGATATCAAACATGTCACACTGATACCAGTGAAGGGTAACAACAAAACATGATGACTTGTAACAGATAATTTTTCATATAATATGATTACGGAAAATTTACATATGTATAAGAATCATGAGATAATTATGATAATATATGTAGATTTTCATTCCATTTTTACATAGTTATTTTTAGTCACTGCTTGGTGACAGCGCCCTCAGTGCTGTAGAGTAGCATAGTATTAAATGAGGAACATTATAACACCTGGTAATCAACAGCCAAAGTCTGAAAGTATTTGTGATGTATACCTTACATATAGATCAACATAAAAAGTTCATTAGGAACTTGAATGAACCTTTCTAGACCATTGGCCGATATTGCCTCATAGCAGAGCTATTAACTAAAGCCATCAGACAGGCTGCATGGAATTCAGTTAGGTAATTACGACATGCTGTGATGCCCAGAAAGGCTTACAGTGTTTTCTTTAATGAGCTATTAAAATAACTTGATGTGATCAACGAACAAATTTAAAATCACTAATGATGACAGTTTTGAATGTCATCTTGTAGTTACTGCCTGCTGAAATCACACCTGTACAGCAAAAACAAATTAATAGCACTGCTTCATTAAGATCATTTTAAACTAGAAACACCTTTTGAAATTTAAATTCTATGAACAGCTAATTACAGATAACTTGAGATAATCAAAAAACAAGTCTAAATCACCAACAACAGGTTTGAAGGTGATTTCATAGATAAAGTTGGCCATACGGATGAGAATTTGGTTTTTAGTTTTGTTTTTTAATTGATAAGACAACTTTACAATATTTTTCTACTTGAAAAAACTATGTTTTCCTACTTGAAAAAATGTGAAACAGCATCGACAAAATCCATGTTTGGAATTCAACAAATTGCTAAAAGTTTTTGCTATGAGAATTAACATATACTAAGCTCTTGTTTGTAACTCCATAAAGTCAAAAACATTCGAAGAGTGTAAAATGTCATTGTATACATGGACAATAACATAATTTTTACACATTTTGTAGAGTTGTTTTCTAAATTGAAAAATTCGAAATAAATACCTCTTTTATCATCACTATGGCCATTTTAATTATTTTATTTATTTATTTTTATTTAGGTTTATTTCAGACGAGAAAATATCCATACACAGAATTAAATGAAAGTAGGGAAACAAAATAATATATACATGTAGATGAACTTAAAAAAATCCTCTTACACCATGTATTCCACATCATACTCTGAGACAAAATCATATTTGACACAACAGTTGAAACAATAGGATTACACGATAAATACTTTAATATGGGCCGAAAAAAAAGCATGAAGAACACTACACGTAACACGATAGCGTCATTAATTATGGTGTATTATTACAAACACATTTTGAAATTTTAAATTTTAAAAATACATGGGAGTAAGGTGGAAAAAAAATAATTGTGTACATAGCCTCAGAGAATAGGGTAGGTAGGCCAGGTTTTTATTTTTTTTATTTTATCTTTTTAATTGTTTTTTATTTTTGAAGAATATTGCTTCAACCAAAAACCAAATGAAATGTCGGTCAGAATAAATTACCCTTCTGTGATAGTTTGATGAAGTATGTACAGACATCACTGGGGAGAAAAAACAGATGTACATTAAGGTCAAGAAGACAAAGCATTTCTTATCTTTTTGTTTAAAAAAAATGTTTAGGGTCGGCGGCTTAAACTAGGGTCGGTCAGGTTATCAGAAACACACTTATTTTATTTTGCCTATTACAAATAAGTTGAGATAAACGAAAGACAAATCGTGGACACTTCTGAACATAAGTTTTAAGAAGTAGTGAAGTTGATATGTTGAGTATCAGTTGCAAAGTAAACAAATGAAGCTATTAAAATCATCAAGTCTATTACTGTTTCTACTGTACTGTGAAAGAATAGCAATGCTTATTGCTTTTCTATGTGATTGGTTGGGCAAAGGATCCTGCTGTGTGTGTTGTGTATATGTTATTGTTATTCTTGAGTTGAATAGTGTCTATCTTTGTGTCAAAAACACCAAGTTTCTTGGGTAAAACACTACGGCATCTTCATTTCTCCTGTAACATGTTGTTACTGTGAACTACAGAAAACACTCTAACATAAAATTATCAAATATGTATGCTTAACTAATCTTGATCCTAGGAAACACTATGGAAATTAAATTTAAAAAATAAAGTATCAAAATAATTTCTTGTAAAAATTTAAACTAAGTGTCCGTTTCCATTATATCAACTGTCATTTTATTACTTAGAGGCAACACATGCAGAAAACAATGAATAAATCAGATTGCTTCATTAAGAAACTGACGCCAAGACAAAATGTGTTTTAATATCAAATCTATTGGTAAGCCATTCATATGGTATTGTCAATGACAAAATTGAAAATACCATTATCACTGATGGGGTATATGAATGATACTAACTAAAAACTGCAATATGTATCTGAATTGTAAATATCCTTTGTACATATTTTGCTGTTTGTATTTTGATGTTATGTAATTATTTAAGCTGTCTTGTAGTGTGTTTTGTTCATCTCTTGACTATGTGTATGTATTAGTTTTATTTATATTAATAATATAATAATTGTTCCTGAAGTATACAACTTACACTCAACCCCCCCCCCCCCCCCTTCCATCCTCCAAAAAGAACTAATACACAGGACTTATCATACAATGTGCAGAAACCAAAAATTCAGCTCACTAAAAGATTGCCCCAAACGAAAACTATTGTTGAGACATGTTGATGTGTATAAGTTATAGAATGGGTATTGGTTTGATTACAGTATACTCACAATAAGGCATCATTTCTAATGATTTCCATGACCACAAGTGGACATTTTGTGGGACTTCCAATGTTTACACTATCTTGATTACAGGGTGATTATATCCCATAATACAGGGACCATCATCATCCACTTGTGTATACATTGTAATCTATCACATTGTGATCTGTGAATTGAAAGCTTGCTTTCCACAGTAGTATACACTGCTTGGGCAGTTTGGTTTCAACGGCAGTATATACTGCTTGGGTAGCTTGCTTTCCACAGTAGTATGCACTACTTGGGCAGTTTGGTTTCCACAGTAGTATGCACTACTTGGGCAGTTTGGTTTCAATGGCAGTATATACTGCTTGGGTAACTTGGTTTCCACAGCTGTATGCACTGCTTGGGGAGCTTGGTTTCAACTGCAGTTTACACTGCTTGGGCAACAATTTTGAAACTGAATATCATTAACAGGTGGTTATCTGAAGAACTCAATTTTATCATAGATTCGAGCTTATCACAATCGTGACTGAAAGCAATGAAATGACATTTGTAAAAACCATACTATGAGCACGACTTCATTAAGAAATGGATTTCAAATAAGAAATTTTGATATCTGTAGGCTAGCTGGTTGAATTGACAATCATCTTTAGTTCAGTTCTAGTTTCTAATGAAATGTGGTTTTTTTTTTTTGATTTTGTCTCTGTGGTCTACTTTTGAGCCACAACGCCTAAATTTTCCATCTACATGTATTGTATGTCCACTTAATGTCAATCAAGGACCTGAAACCAAAGTTTAGACAATATTACTCCTATAAAAATTGTAGTGTCTGTAATGACACTTGCTTCATTACAAAATGGAATTCTGGATAAAAAATATATATAGTATTAGTCGGCAATATGCTACCACGTTATAAATAGCATTGCTATGGTAAAGAATGTTTTAAAAAAAATACACTACTGACTTCAACTCACGAATGTCAGCTGATTTCTACTCACGGCAGTGGAATAACACTCGTGAAAAAAAGATAGCCCACCAAATTACTTGATCAAGCTTCATTAAGAAATGAAACCCTAGATGCGAAATTTGTGCATTAAAAGTTCAAAAGTAGACCGCAAAGATGAAGTAAAATGAATACATTTGATTTGAGACTGGCGGCAGGAAATATAACAGTTTAGATAATAAGGCCATTATAGCCATGAATTCGTTAATAGTGTACTCAACACGATACATTCATACTTGCGGAATTGTGAACGGATATAGACTCTTTGGTGCACCAGCCAAGTAACGGATTAATCTCTCCGTACCTTAATCACGTTAATACCCCGATTCAGAACTATTACGGTAAACATGAACAGCTAAGTAGACGCATTATCCTTCACTTTCTATAAAATATTAAAATCATATATGGGTGTCCATTAACTTAAGTATTAAATACATTTACCGACATTAATAGACCAGAGCTGAATCGATGTACTAATACTTTTTTCTAGATTTGCTTTGTGTCGGTTGAAATTATCGTATGCAGTTCAGCTGAATTTAATAACGTAAATGTATCCTACGAGGATCAATTTAATGATAGGCTTTTGGTAAAATCAATATTATGATAAATTAAGATCAAAATTAAAGCTGAAGCTTGAAATTGTTTTTTTTCATCACATGGTGTTTTTTTTACACTGCAAAGAAGTGAGTTGAGTTTTGTGTTTGACTGGTGGTATAACAAGTAGAGTAATATTACATTACACACGCCGTCTTCAAACTAATGTTGACAGTTCATGAAATATTAGTACATGCAGTTTGTTATCGCTGGTAGACTGGAGGACCTTCAGTATAAATAGTTGATGACAACGTCAGTTTTGATCTCTGTTGAACCAGTTTTTTGTTATTCAGTTCAAACTGAGAGAAGTGTTGAATGTCAAATTCTGCTATAACAAATATCCCACACTACGCTGAATCGATTCAAACCCGATTCACACTGAATTGGGTCAGTTAAATCAAAACCAGTTTCTGTTCCCGTGAGAAAACTGAGAAATGTAGTTGAGTCAACTCACTTTTGCATTTGCAGTTGTTTCGAACTGATTTAGTTTAAATCTGCTGAATACCAGCCCTCAATTTTAGTAATTGATATGATTTACTATACATGTATGTAGTGTCAAATAACTCTGATATGCTGAATGGAAAGGAAACCAGGCATACATTGTAAAGAAAATACAATGCCTCAATTGGGGGTCTATGAAAGAAGGTGAGAATACATGTATCTTGAATTAACTGAATGTTTTTTATGAATGAATTACAGTTACAGAGCACACTTGTTGAATATTAAGGATGGTAACGTGAGAAAGATAAGGAATATTTAGTGATTTTGTTTGATAAAACTGGAAATATCTTGCGGCACTGGATTGTGATTCAGAAATTCTAATGAGATGGGGATTGTGTGGTATAGGGAATATCCAATGAATCACTTAAGTTCACAACAAAATCTATGAATTTTGGATTAAGTGGGTTGTGAGTCAACTGCAAACTCTTTACTCTTTTGAAATGCTACAGGGATGTAGGATTTTGGTATACTGAATATGTAATAACTTCACAATGGAAGATCAGTGTTGCAGTCGTGTGTTTTTTGGGTCATGTGACACACATTTTTTGGACCTGACCCACAATTTTGGAAGTGACGGGTCATATATGACCACACTAAAATTGTATGCAAATATGTTTAGCAACATGACCACGCCTATAGCAACAGCAAAATGATCGCGTATATTGCATAGATAACAACCGGGTTGGGTAGGCAACTGCATAATCATTCAGCAAATATCTAGCATGGATCAGCATGTGGGTAATTATTTTTAAAAACTGTACAATTGTGCTACAACGCTGTTGGTACTTTTTTTATAATGTCCCAAAAAAATTTATGATGACCCAGAAAAATGAAAGTCTCAGGACACTACATGTATGTCCCACTCTTTCAAAAGGTTGGTTGCAACACTGGAAGATACAGTTGTATCTCAATAAATAGGACTGCTTTTCATCACAAAGTCTTGTGACATTACCTTGCATACCAAATGGAATATGTATCAAATCTATGATTCTGTTTAATTCTGGGTATTTAAATCATATTGTAATTTGGTACAAACTGTTCAGAAATGATGAATATGAGCCTCTGGGATACAGAATATCAAATAGAAACAATGTCATGTATATTTTAATTGTGATTCAGCGCAAACTCTTGAGAAATTGTGATTATGGGATCATGGCATACGGAATAACAAATAACTCCATTGTTAGCAATGGAAAACATGTAGATAAAATGGTTTGCAATTCAGGAATGCTGCAGGGATATGGGAATTTGGTATACAGAATATCTGATGAAACCGTTGATACTACTATAAATGAACCCTTGATTTTCAATTCAATTGTCATTCACTGCAAACTCTTAAGAAATCTTGATTGTGGAACCTCCAAGACACATGGAATATTAAATGAATCCACTGGTAACAATGGAAGAAAACTGTATGAAATGAACGGTGATTCAGAACTACTGAACGGATGTTGGTCTTCGGCATACAGAATATTAATATGTGATTTAGTAAGTACAAATTCTTGTGACATGGTGAATGGTGGGCCTTTGACAATGGGATATTACATGTTAATTGCTTCTACTGACTTCTGAATTAAAATTAATTGTTGAATATTATTGAATATTTTATTAAAATTTTCAATAATAATAATTTTAATAAAATATTCAATAATAAAAAATTAATTGTAATTCCATACAAACTCTACAGATGGCTTGATTATGGGACCTTCGGATATGGAATATCAAATGAATTCATTGCTAACAATGGAAAAAAGCTGGATATCAAATTGGGTTGTGATTCAGAAATGCTGAAGGGATGTTGGCCTTTGGAATATGGAATATCAAATGAATCCATTGCTAGCATTTGGATGAAACCTTGAGTATGGGATATTGTAATCTAGTCCTATGGTATACGTACATACCGTTGCCAAATGGTGTTCTTGAGCACAGAATTTCATTTGTGCCACCTCCAGCGACAGTCCATGTTATTGGATATAAACTGATATAAACATGATGATATTATCAGTGCATCCTCATCTCCCTTACTTTCAAACTGGAAGTTGAGTTTGTAGTAAACTGAACAAAGTAACCAATTCCAACCACCTGGCAGTGTGTGTTGGATTACTGCTGACATGCACTGTTCATCCCTTCCCCAGCAGGAGATTTAGCTAGATTTTCAATAGAATTTGGTATCTTTGACTATACGTTAGAAAGAGATCGGTGAGAATGACTACAAACATATGTCTAATGACTAGACTAGAGACCTTGACATGCGGCACATAAATGATTCCAGAGCGAACACTGGAAGAAATCTGAATAAATTGGATCGTGAATCAGAACTATATGTACTGAAGAGATGTGAGACCTTGGTATATAGAATATCAAATGAAGCCAGTAATTGCTAACAATGAGAGAAATCGTGATAATAAACTTGATTGCGATTCAGTTCAAACTCTTGATAAATCTTGATATGAGACCTTGGGACATGGAATATGTGTAATGAATCCATTGCTAACAATTGAAGATATCTGAGATATCCAACAAAGGAAACCTAGATGTTAAATTTGAGCATGATTTAGTAGTGTATTAGTACAAACTTCAGAAATGCTGATTACGTGACATTGGCATATGGAATATCACACAATAGAGCTTCAATACCATCATTTTGAACAAATTATGTGATTGTGAATGTGAAAAGCTGAAGGGGTGTGGACCTTTGGTATGTCTGGAATATTAAATGAATCCATTGCTAGCAATGCAAGACAGTGGGATACAAAATGGATTGTGACTCAGGACAAACTTTTCAGAAATGTTGATTATAGGTCCTGCAGGCATAGAGATATGTATCATGAATCCATTGCCAAGACATAGTGAGAATCTAGCATAGGTGACATTACAATTCAGCACAACAGTTCTGATATGTGTTGAATGTGACGGAACTCTTGCACAGGGAATATTCATCACATTGCTTTCCATGGTGTGTATTCCTGCAGTGTGGCATGTACATGTATGTCAGAGGTCAAATTCCTGGAATCATCTATTACAATCTAACATGTGACACCATACATCACAGTCAACATGTGCCATGGGCAATTCTCTTAAAATACTATTTTACATGGTTTTGGCACAAATCAATCTCTAGACCTCTCCACACACACACAGACACAATGTGAAGTCTGAAATTACCCATGATGCACTGCACACATGTACCTGTTCTGGCTTGTATTATATGATGCTGTCAGTTTGTGTATAACTGTACGACACTTCGTCTTCATGAAATGTAACTTTACTACATCGGTAGTTAAACATTCTACTTGTGTTCATGAATTCAATTTATTCATTTGCCTGGACAGTGTTTTTGTTATGAAGGGCAGTAAATAATGTTGAAAGGGTTTGGGCCATATCATTTTACCTGGGTTCCCAAACAAAATTTCCATAGACTCTATGCGGAAACACTGCCATTTTTACCCCTTTCTCCCTTTCTGTTACTGGGCAACCTTAGCAAAAACACTGCAGGCTTAGTAAGCTGGGTTCAAAATTACATATAGTTAAACAGGTCCTGTGGGTAGAGAAACTACTAAACATCGTATCTAAGACAAACCACATGTATAAGTTGGTAGTCGACTAGGTGATTGGAAATCAATAGAAAATTGTAAAAAACGTGAATGTTGAGGGAGCACTGCATTATGGGTAACATTTTCCTGAAAAAGAACCAGAACAATGGTCTCCGTTTCTTCTCCTGAGTTTCATGTCCTGAAGGCCAATTTTTCCATGGAAAAGTAAATGATGAATTCAGGAATAATGACTAACTGATTTGATGCCGGAATAGCATGTATATTGACATGATCTGACAAACTCTTGGAAACATTTCGTTTTTTGTTGCCGTCAGCCAAACTGAGATTGTCAGGTTCCATTACAATCTTTCAAAATGAACACGGAATACATAATCAAGAAATTTGTTTCGCTGCCACAATTTTTTACAGAAATGACCATTCTCACAGAAAACAAAATCATAAGCAGATATTCAAAGCAAATATTTCTCTGTCTTCTGCCTGATTTGCTTAATCTAATGGCCATGATTTTAATCCCATTTTAATTCCACGTCATCACATTATTTTTATCTTATCATGGAATCTTTCTTTTATTCTGGACCATCTTTTACTACAAGTTCGCCAGAGAGCTGTTTTTCACCTAAATTTTCGTCTCAAGTGGGTGCCTTTAATTACTATACTACTCTTGTCCATATGTTCTCTTTTGTTTATCTATCAGGTGACAGTCATGTGATGGATACACAATGATCATGTGATCGATACACAAGAAAGCCAGTGATCACAAAACATTTCACAATGACATGGTCAAGCAGAGTTGATATGAAATATGATAAATTTCAAATCAATGTTTGGAACAAAAGTTAAATTTAATACCACGGTTTACCAACACAGATGAATTTCCATTTCAAAATATCAAAACATGTCTCCTCCTTGATCACATTTTAATCAGAGTGGTATTCCGCCATTTTGTTTATGGAGTGCATCATTTAGCAGAGCTAAGGGATCTCTCTATAATACAGTTTGCACAATCCCATGTAGTTTATGACTTAAAGGCTGAAACTAATCACCTAGTGCCATCGGGATTTGTAACGTTAAGGTCAACAAGTGACAAAGACAGACAGGATATAGAACTAGATAAGGATAACATTCATACTAGTAGCTGTTAGTGTAATGGTAGTCGAGGACCACGTACATGGAATCATAGCATTATGTACATCATGATTTTTATTATCATTATCGTCATCATTCACTTTATATTTTTATTCGAGATAATTTTTGCCAGATTGGCCAATCTTCCAATTATTTGAAATTAAAAAATATACATCAAAAAGAATATACTTAAAGTTAGGACAAAACGTAATGCACAAAACAAAGAAAGAAAATAAACCGCAAAATCGAGAAAGGGAAGAGTTACATAAAAATATATACAATTGCAATGTAGTGTACAGTTACAAGTGATTCAAGTCAATAGCATAAGTTGTTTTAAATTCACTAGCACTGTCACAGTTGCGCACATTAAATGGTAACGAGTTCCATAGAGTTAGGCCTATACATTTAGATAAATTATTGTATACGATGTAACTGTGTGCATGTATGATGTAGGTTAACCCAGATATACATGTGGAATCTCTCACAGTCCTCACTGGCTTCGATAAATTGTGTTTTTTTATTTAATTCATTTTAGCATATCAAACCTTCCAGTATGAATGCACTCCCTCATTTGGACTAGTCTAGTTCCTATAGAGTATCATTACCATTTACACTCCCCCCCCCCCCCCCCCCCCCCCAAAAGTCTGGTTCCTATATAGTATCGTTACCATTTACACCTCCAATAACAGTCTACATGTACGGTAGTTCCTATACAGTATCGTTACCATTTACACCTCCACTAACAGTCTACATGTAGTTCCTATACAGTATCATTACCATTTACACCTCCACTCACAGTCTAGTTCCTATACAGTATCGTTACCATTTACACCTCCACTCACAGTCTAGTTCTTATACAGTATTGTTACCATTTACACCTCCACTCACAGTCTAGTTCCTATACAGTATCATTACCATTTACACCTCCACTCAGTCTAGTTCCTATACAGTATTGTTATCATTTACACCTCCACACTCAGTCTAGTTCCTATACAGTATCATTACCATTTACACCTCCACTCACAGTCTAGTTCCTATACAGTATCATTACCATTTATACCTCCACTAACAGTCTACATGTAGTTCCTATACAGTATCGTTACCATTTACCCACTCAAAGAGCCAACTCGCTGACTTCACTAGTTTGAATGAGGGAGCACCATATTACAGGATTGTGCTACATTGTACATGTAACTGTAAGGATGAAGTATGTACAGATGTTAAAGCAGACAATTTATAAGGGTTGTGAGAGAGTCTATCCCTGATAATGGTTACACAGGCAGCATACACGGTATGTTCATATGGAATAAAGTAAATCAAGATTTTTATGCCTGATTATTACAGATTATTATTACAGATAACCCATTAAGTTAAATAGTAACAAAATCTAGTAGAAATTAATGTACAATTTCCAAGATAACTGTTACGCAAGTAATGTAAGGTAAATCTGTGTTTTTATGTTGGATTATCTCAGATTCCCACATAATGGTTATGCAAGCAATGTAAGGTAAATCTGTGTTTTTTTTGTTGGATTATCTCAGATAACAATCTGGTATGACTATAGAGTACAATGATATAGAGGACTATACACTCATGTATGTTTATATATATACAAACAAATACCAGTGTATTGATACACAAACACAAACCACACACAGATATACACAAAGCTGACTCACAGGCACACTGACATACATATAGACACAGACAGACAGACACATACATACATACATACAGACACAGACAGAGACAGACAGACAGACACAGAGAGAGATAGAGGCAGAGAGACACATACACAGACACAGACACAGACATAGACCCAGACACAATGTTCGTTCCTTCAAAATACCACAATCTAATAAGTAATACATGTATGTATAAATGCTCATTTCAGTTGCACTTTGGTAATACCAACACTACATACACTTCTAGAGTCTATTTGACAACAAATATATCCCTGCAACCTCTCAGTCACGATCATGTAAAACATGTGACATATTTACATTTGGAGAAAAGCCTGTAATTCAGTGATGTACAAAGAAGGGTCAATCCGTCCATGCAGGTCTGTGACACAGTGGTATCAACATAGTCATGTCCATCACACTGTTTCAAATCACCAAGTCTTTTTATCTGGATATTAAAAAAGGGAAAACACCAGAAAAAAACTCACCTTATTCACGGTGGTCACCGTCTTGTTTGTCAACAGTTTCAACTTGATCACCAGCTGTCTTGTAATAATACCAATATTACCACCCACAACAGGAATGGAATGGGATTACATTCAATCCACCACTCTGACCTACAAGCAAAAAATGTCAACTATGTCAGCAATGGAACCACTTTTCCAGAGATGGGGAAAAAATACGAACAACACAAAAACCAGATAAAATTGCAAAGTCACGGATGAATTTTACACATCCTTTGTACAGGTGTAAGATGCAAGTAGTTTCTTAAATGTGTTTATCCGACACTTGTACACGTTCATCCATGTTAAAAAGATGTTCTCATGAAAAACAGGTTGCTCACATGTACAAACGGTACATATACATCAACAATCCCGACACTGAAAATTTTCTCATGAAATATTAATTTCACTACCTGTAGCAAATTTTCAGCTATTTTGGGTCAAATCAATATAAATCTTTATCGAAATTCCAAAGAAATGACAAATTTCAAAGCAGTACTTTTGGAGGGAAAGGAAAAAAATGTAGGTTAAGGCGCCACCATTGCATATGATTTGACAGATTACACCCACTTCACACACACTGTAAAATAGCCAGGTGTTCATTATAAAGAAAGTTCTCTTTTTTCAATGGCTTTTCTCTTGTGTGAATCTAAACATAGCTTTATAATGATTAATATTCAAATGTCAGTAATGCCAAGCTGATCAAGCAAAACCATAACAACACTACCAACATAGAGAATGACCAAACACAGCTGGTCGGAAACCATCACTGGCAGATAATTTATCACATTAAATTATGCAGATAAATGCAAACATTGAAACTGATGACCTCTGACCCTTCATGTGTATTACTGTCCTGATGCAAATCACCATGACAACTGTATAGAGCCCACGTCTGCTGCTATGCTATCAATCCATTGCTTTGATCCCCGACTTGTAATCGACAAAGGGAGATCTTAAATACTGAGGCCTTGCTTACAGTTAGGGTTCAATAAACTGAATATTCGACTTTAGAGACTTAATACTTGTCATAATGAACGACCCAAAAGACCAAAGGTATTCAAAGATTCAACATTTGCCATGAGGGATTGGTTCTAAACAGAGATGCGAATCTTCTACCAAGAATGTTTCCACTATGTTTTTCTTATTTTAAAGGCCAGGGTTCCAATCCCAGGTTCTCACATTGGTGTTATCTTATCAGTTAAAGGCCAGGGTTTCAATCCCAGGACCTCACATTGGTGTTATCTTATCAGTTAAAGGCCAGGGTTTCAATCCCAGGACCTCACATTGGTGTTATCTTATCAGTTAAAGGCCAGGGTTTCAATCCCAGGACCTGACATTAGTGTTATCTTATCAGTGTCACCATAAGGATTAGATAGGACTACATGTACTCGATTGTTCTGGGCCAACTTTTTCCATAGCTTTGCCAAACAACTGTCTTTCACACCTAATGTTCAATCCTTTTTCAAAGTGGGCTTTTAACAACCTTGTTGAATATTAACTTAGAAAAAATCAAAACACTGGTAAAGTTTAAATAAAAGAACTAATTTTGAAGCAGTCGAATTATCAGTTATCAATTATCATTATCAAAAGCATATTATTTGCATACATGTATGTTTCCCCTAGGTAACGTTGTTTACTCAAAGAAGTGGGCTAATAGGTTCTTGAGTAATAATTAATTATTAATCAGATTCAAATTATTGGCAATACTATGAGACTGTGTCTTTGGGGTGGGAAATGACAAAATTTTACACAATTAACACTAAGTTTAAGACCTCCTTGCCCATTTCCACATCCAAAAATCAGTATGTGCAGTACATTTTATGTTTGTGATGCTGTCTTTTGGGGTAAGGAGTGAGGGGTAATTAAACAACCTGTACATACAAAAAACATGTACAACTCCTCACAATGAATTCTCTATTAGACCTTCTTCAAATCAGAGAAAATGTGTAATTAACGTACGCTTTACGTTTTGTGATGTGTGTTGTCTTTGGGGTATATACATGTACTAATACTTCTCACATTCACCTCTCAAGAAGACCTTCCCCTTGTTCAACTCATAGAAAAAATGTGTAATTACAGTAAGTGTGGTGATGAGTGTTGTCTTTGGGGGTTGCCATTAGTACCTGTACCTTTATTCAATGCATAAATAAAGACACTCTGACTGAACTAACAGCTCAACAAACAATAAAGTACTGTTAAAGTACAAAATGAAGAATTGACTGCAATCTTCTCTACACACATGAGTACATGTTGTAGTAGAATAGTTTGATCAACTGGGTTAGCTACAACACTGACTAGTCATACTAATGAGATCCACAGACAAGACAGACAGCCCACAGGATTAGGTAATTACCTGATTTCAACTCACGGCAATGGTGATATAGTAACCTTATTTGACTAGAATGTAGTAATAGTAAAACTACACGAAGTCACCACATGTACATTTAGATTGCACCGACTACCAGCCATTAATTTTGCTGGCAGCTAGACGTAACCATAGTTTGTGGTTTTCTACCATTTCCATCTTTTCATACATCAATGAATCAGGTATACACATCAGATTTTGCCTACACTGGAATGTCATCAATAGTTTCATGTAGGATGTACACTCTAAAATTGTAACTGTAGTGTAAATTCTTTTGAGTATATAGGCTTCAGAACCCCCCCCCCCCCCCCCCCACACACACACCCCTCCTTCTAACTAATTAGTAATTGGCCAAAATTGAAAACTAAATCAGTGTGTAGTAGCATGTAGTGTTTTGAATACAAAGCCATATGTAGTGAGGAAAAAATAGCCTTAATTAACACCTTGATGTATTTTAGAGCCATGCATTTATATAGAGTGAAAATTCTTATAAATACAGTTACACTGTCTCTAGTGATGAGACTAGGGGATGAGACTAACTATTTTTCACATATAATGTTTATCTTTTTTCAAAGTGGGCTTTTAAGTTGAAGTTGAAGTTTTAATATATATTTCTGTTTCTTACTTATTTTACCTTTCTTGATATGAAATGATATACAATGCACCTACGCATTACTCTAAGAATGATTACGGAGGTCACACATTTGCACCCCTCTAATATTGAAAGACATACAGCCTGCCAAACAAACAATACAACCTGCTACATTGAGTATTCACTCAAATCCATCCTGTACGCATGACGTACCACAAACTTACAAAGTACACCAAATCATCAATTTTGTAGTGACAGAGATACAAACAGTAGAACGATAAAACCTCAGAAACCTGTTAAATGTTGAATGTTTATGACATGATTTTCCCTTCTCTAACAATGCACTAATCATTGCCCTGCTACTACTATGTTCACATCAATCTATCCCTCCCTACACTAATCATTGCCCTGCTACTACTATGTTCACATCAATCTATCCCTCCCTACACTAATCATTGCCCTGCTACTACTATGTTCACATCAATCTATCCCTCCCTACACTAATCATTGCCCTGCTACTACTCTGTTCACACCAATCTATCCCTCCCTACACTAATCACTGCCCTGCTACTACTATATTCACACCAATCTATCCCTCCCTACACTAATCATTGCCCTGCTACTACTATGTTCACATCAATCTATCCCTCCCTACACTAATCATTGCCCTGCTACTACTATGTTCACACCAATCTATCCCTCCCTACACTAATCATTGCCCTGCTACTACTATATTCACACCAATCTATCCCTCCCTACACTAATTATTGCCCTGCTACTACTATGTTCACATCAATCTATCCCTCCCTACATTAATCATTGCCCTGCTACTACTATGTTCACACCAATCTATCCCTCCCTACACTAATCATTGCCCTGCTACTACTATATTCACACCAATCTATCCCTCCCTACACTAATCATTGCCCTGCTACTACTATATTCACACCAATCTATCCCTCCCTACACTAATCATTGCCCTGCTACTACTATGTTCACACCAATCTATCCCTCCCTTACGCATGGCATCCCATAAAGCATCATTTCATCTGACATACCATGTATTGACTTCCTTGCACATTTCCCTACATGCATCTTGCATGAGCATATGCTTTCACAGTTGACAATCCTGCTAAAAATTTGCTGCCTGAAAAATCACTGTACAATACCTCGAATTGACAGGTGGAATTTTAGATGTGACATTGTACTTTTCAATTTATCGGTTTTACTCTGATAGTCATGAACACAGGTGTACTAGCCATTGGTTTCAATGATAGAACTCTATTAGCAAGACTCTTTCTTCCCTCGGGGTATAATTTTATCTACTTTGCAGCTTTCATGGCCATGTCTGGTATTTTTTTTAACTTCACATTTACTACATTTTTAAGTTCTTCTCTGGGAGATTTCCTTCATGAAACGTTAATCGTTCCTCAGAGATAAACGTATTTTCCCTAAACTAGTTAACTTAATTGGTCAGATTTAGGATTTAATAATCTTAGAAATTCTATTTCTATACTGTAAAGATATGAGTTCAAGGACACAATAATAAATGAGGGGTGTTGAACTTGCACTCTGATGCAAAAGGGGAAGTGATGATTGCCTGAAACTCTAGTTTTACGGAGTCATGATGGTTGAAATCATGCTTGGAATCTGCAAGTTGCAATTCAAGACTTTGTCTAGTGTTATTTATCCTTCAACGAGTCTCTTTCTTAGAGATGATTGGATACCATGTTGACATCCATTATTCGAGCCTCATCACTGATCTTTGTTGCTGAATGAAACTGTAGTACAGGATAGGGAAATCAATGCACGATTACCTGATTTCCTCATCTACATCTACATGTACATATATGTTATCGTGTTTCACTGATTCATGGGAGTGGAATTCTATTAAATTAAACTTTAAAGGCCAGGGTTTCAATCTCAGGTTCTTGCCTTTCCATTAGAGCCGTGAGGATTACAATGTACATAGGATTATTCTTTTGTTCTGGATAAACTTTTTTATAGCTTTATCAGACAACTGTTTTTCACACCCAAAGTTTAATCCTTTCGTAAAGTCGGTCTTCAACTTTTACCAGATTTCCAAAAACATCAAAATACATTAAAGAAGATATGGACATATATATACAAGTTCTTTCCAGATTTCCTATCCTGGTACCAATGTTCCCCTCATTGTACAAAGTATTGAATTATTTGAGTTTTGTCAAATATTCCCTTTTGATGATGTTCCCCTCATTGTACAAAGTATTGAATTATTTGAGTTTTGTCAGATATTCCCTTTTGATAATATTCCCCTCATTGTACAAAGTATTGAATTATTTGAGTTTTGTCAGATATTCCCTTTTGATGATGTTCCCCTCATTGTACAAAGTATTGAATTATTTGAGTTTTGTCAGATATTCCCTTTTGATAATATTCCCCTCATTGTACAAAGTATTGAATTATTTGAGTTTTGTCAGATATTCCCTTTTGATAATGTTCCCCTCATTGTACAAAGTATTGAATTATTTGAGTTTTGTCAGATACTCCCTTTTGATACTGGGGTTGTCATGGAAAGTAAGGAAATCTAGAGATACAAGTTTCACCAGATTTGTAAATAATCTTTATACTTCTGTTTAATATTCAGGTTCTCCACAATAATATGGTTCATGTACATATTTGTCTACAAAGCAAGGTACACATGTATTGAAATCTGTCTACATTTTGTCAGCTTTCCCTAGTCTAGATACTAGATACGGTATCAAGTCATTTTGAGATCAATGCACTGATAACACTAGATTAGATTTCCCCCTTCTGTTATTTAAATTCTATAAAAAAAATGATGGCACAGAGTATGAAAATCTACAAGTCTACCCCTTCATTTTTACCAGTAGTCTAGTTCCTCTGCAGTATCGTTACGATCTGTACCTTCACTCACAGTCTAGTTCCTATGCAGTATCGTTACGATCTGTACCTTCACTCACAGTGGTTAAGAAGCCACAGCATCTAGACTATTTTACTAGATATACCTTCTTTGTTACCTAGATTCCCAGACCTTGGTGAAAAGACCATAATATAGTTCCACTAATCAAATGACAGCAATATCTATTTCCTGTCCCTACACACTAGTATTTTATTGATTTCATTCAAGGCACAAAAAAGTACAATACACTAAATCTCTAGCATTCATTTGTGATAGAACCTGCAGTGTTGATTCTAACACATCATCAAATAAACTCTCATGTACATAGTGGCAATAGCTTCCTGATAACACAAATACACTCACTTCAATACCAATCACTATGAACAAACAACGACACACAAAAAATTCAGCTGGAATTGCCCAAAACAGAAAATGAAATGTGTTATTGAAGTATTAAGTGTTTTTAAATAGCCTGTGGGTGTGTAAACAGAGAAACTATAAAGTGAACAAAAGCACCCAATAAAACGACCAGACAATTATCTTGATAGGAGACAATTTACAAATATACACAGTTAAATTCAATAGCCTGTTAGATTTTTATTACTCAAATCCAATTCACGGCTTTCATAAAAAACACTGCTGAGTTTTCACCATTCTTAAACTATACATAATAAGTCTACCATCCGATTCCATTTAATAATATATAGCTACATGTAGAGTGAAGGACAAACAGTCTAAATTAGATTTTTAATATTTTTCTTTAAAAAAAGATAACCTCTTGTCACGTTTCCCAGAAATGTAGTACTGTGTACACACTGTATTTGTTGCTTCTCTATCAATGAAAAAGTCTGGCGTCAGTGGAGGAAAGGAGCAACAACCATTAATCACTTTTTGGGTTGTGTGTACATGTATTAAGTTTCATATTTAATGGACAAAATACTAAGTGACTGGCTATAAAAGAGAGTATGATTGACACTTCCTTTTTAAACTGGTCAAGTGAATATAGTATATTGTTCAACACATCTGATTAAACTTTCTATTACTGGTCTAGTAACTCTACATGTGGTCGTTTTCTACACTCTCTCTCCACCTTAGAGTCAAATGGTTTTCTTTAGCATGACAGTCCATTCATACCACCGACAGTGGTAGTATAATGATATTGAGGCAATGATATAAAGATGATGGCATTATCACCTTCTCATATGATTTAGTTTAACTTTCAGACTGAAGGTTGACTTTGTAGTAAACTGAACAAAGTAACCAATTCCAACCACCTGTCAGTGTGTGATGGATTACTGCTGTGACATGCACTGTTCATCCTTTCCCCAGCAGGAGATTTAGCTAGATTTGCAATAGAATTTGTTTGTTTGACTAGATGTGGAAAGAGAGGTAGTAGAAAACGACCACACATACAAGTACAGTTACTAGACTACCATGTTGCTAACATTCACAAATGCTCCAGTCTACCTGACTGTACCTCTGAGTCTCGATGTGGCGTTCTTTTTAAGACATTGCCAAAATATAGCAGTAAAATACATGATTTGCAGGCACTGGATTGCCATATATGTAATCACATGATTATTGATAACAATGGTGGTAACATGTTGAACTGAATTACATGATATATTATGTAAACTGAACACTTTAGTCAGAGAAATGTTTTGCTTATATCAGACAAAACAACTGTATCAAAATACTAAGTACACTGTAGTTGCTAATACAGTTTTGAAAACTTTTATGCACCAGTATTAATAAACAAAACTTTATCTTGGGGATCCAGTTGCGGACCAAAAATTTGCAGAAAATAGTTAGGATTATTTCCAGATTTTGTATTGTATATCTGTGTAGAGTTTCATAAATGTAAATAACATTTACATAGAACAGTTGGAACTGCCCACCCTCCTCCTCAACAGTTAAAGTTGTAACATATTGTTTGTCCTCAGCTTTGGGTGAATTGCCAAAATATCAATCAGATATGGTGAGTCAGATTAAAATTACATATACATTTAGGTTTGGCAGTTTGGTTGGGAACCATAGTAAACATACACACATGTACAATGTATTATACTAGTACATGTACCTCACAGTAAGGACAGGAAACGGACAGTTTGGCAAAGCCTGTTGACGTAAACAGGTGAACGTTTACTCTTGGTTACCCAGACTCTCACCACTGGGGGCTCTGACTATGAGATCACTAGTCTTGGTTACCCAGACTCTCACCACTGGGGGCACAGATTATGAGATCCCCCAAGTGAGAGTCTAGGGAAACGAGAGTCCAACTTGTATGCAGGAAGTAGCTATTACAGCAGTGCATGCTGGGGAATACTTCATGTCCAACATTGTAGGCTAAACAATTTACAAATGTAGGTACTTCCACAACAAGTTATCACTTCTTAAGCGAGTGATACACCTAAATTACAACTAACAGGCCTCGTACACCCATTTTTATGACTTGGAAGCAATGTACTGTGTTACTCCCACGCCGGGTAGTTGAAACATGGTTTCCCCAGACTCTTGTCTGGGTGGTCTCGTAGAAGAGCCCCCAGCGGTATGAGTCTGGGTAACCGAGACTAGTGAACATTACTCATAAGTAATCCTTTGGTCATGATACAAGACCTAATTATGACTACATAATGTACCCTACCACTACATGTACATACATACTTATAATCCTAAAGAAACCTATGATCTCAAACAACTGAAATTTCACCTAAATCTTCAAAATAATATCATTCGGTTGTAAAATTCTGACACATTAATAGCAAAAATCTATATTTTTAGATTCTGGGTTCAAAATTTCTACTCGCAGAGTATAAATTATAGCCGGCAAATCCCTAATATTTCACCAATGTGTCGTCAACATTGCCAGGGGTATACTTTAAGTACACAGCTGACTAGTTTAGGTACGAAGTACAGTCACGTCAGATTGTTGTCGTACACTCCTGACGATGCTAATGAGCTAATTACACAGAAATTTGGGATTTTAGTTTTACTACAACATGTACTTTAGACTTAGAATTCAGTTCTGTAAGTACATGTACATGTACACAGTAAACACGTCACTTTGCCTTTCTGGGATTTTAATTTTTTAATTTGCTTTCCATTGGTCTAACAGACTACCACTTTATAAATTTGGTAGTCGATATTTGTTTAATTTACTGACACTGTGCTCTCTAAAAAAGACAGCAACTTTTGTTCAGGGTCAAAAAGATACAAATTAGGTGTTGTTGTGAGTCACCACACAGTAACAGACAAGGGAACACCACACAGTAAGAGATAGGGGAACACCACATAGTAAGAGATAGGGGAACATCAAATGGGGGGGGGGGGGGGCACAAGAAATTGCTGTGTCAAATTTGCTAGGAGGTACCAGTACCCGCGGTACAATGGTTAAGCAAAAACACTACGTACTATGAGATGGTGTTCTAATTTACTGTCATTCTGTATTCTATCCTGGACCAACATCATGTCAAAGCTCATGTATAAAACAATCTATTTTTTACCTTCAAATATCCTTCATTTGCAGTCATCGTGCTGACAAAATGATTATCAAAAATTCTTGACACATCAAATTTAAGTATGTCTAACCAGCTGAAATGTATTCATCCAGAGCATACTCCACCATGGGACACAGTCATGTCCTCAACAAACTCCAAGCTCCCACATCGCCACAATATCATACACGACTACAATACAAATTTTTGTTCTGGATGACGGCACCCAGAGATCCAAAACAACCAACAAGTTAGTTGCACTGGAGGTGATTGCATTTGTATACAGAATCAGTCCACATTGTGAAAAGTTTACCAAGCGTAGAATTGAATGTATGGTTGGTCAATTCACTACATCTCTATCTATATACTCAGGATAATGATGCTTTTTGTCAAGAAAAGGTGACAGCTCCATAACAATTTCTATCAGTCTTTTCACAGGAGACGACAAGCTCCTATCCTTGCTTACAACATAAGCTAATCCCTGTTTTTCTCTATAAGGTTACAAATAATATATCGAAAGACGAGATTTGGCTAAGAAGTAACATTGTGTCCTTTGAGACAGGATTTGCAACCAACACAGAAGTGACCTTAGGATGTATGTACGCAGACAGGATGTACACAAGAAGGCTACACTCATGCTACCAATGTACATTGTCATTCAAGAAGCCATTGTGCCTCTTAAATTGAAATCTAGAATGTTGCTTGGCATTTTGCAGCAAAACACAGAAACCTCAGAATTTGATATTAAAATTTTAAAGTGTCTGTCACCTTCTGGTATTTCGACTAATCAAATGTAAAATTTACAAATTCTATTTCATCTTCTCTATGCCCTTTTCTCGTACAGTAAACCAGAGTCAACTTTTAACCCCTTCTGTTCCTTCACTCTTATTATCTGAAATTAAAAACAGCACAAATTGTTCACCATTCGGCCTTTATCAATCCAATTCTAATCATGCAAGTACTTTTGTTAAAGCTGCACTATCTGCAACTGGAACAAATTTTTGAAACTTTTACAACCTGTAACACCAAAGTAAAGCATTAGCTGTATGTACCACAATCATTTATAGCATCCATATCAAGTACAACCCGTAACACCAAAGTAAAGCATTTTCTGTATGTACCACAATCATTTATAGCATCCATATCAAGTACAAAAAATATAATTTTGTAGATGAATTTGTATTTACTTTAAATGCAAATGACATGCTTATAGGTGTTCTGGAACTTGTTATTGCCTTTGGTAAAATTAGGATGCCTAAAGAATATTTTCTCACTTTTTGAAAACTAATTTACTTGAAATGCAAATAATGTTTGCAGGTGTTCTTGGAAACTTTATTGCCGTAGCCCAACAGGTAAAATTATAATATTTCTTAAACTTTTTGAAAACTAATTTACTTTAAATGCAATTAATACTTGTAAGGCAATCCCCTTAATGTTATTTTAACAATGCCCAACATATGAAAATCAAATACTAGTAGTGATTCCTAAAATTTCTAAGCTTTTGAAAAACATGTTTACTTTACAAATTTAAATGCAAATGATGTTTTGTACAGTAGGGCTGGCTGTTAAGGCTATTCTTCTATGTATAATGTACCTTAACCAACAGGTGAAAATATGATGCTGATACAAATCACTGTTTGAAAACAAATTTACTTATATCGTAAATGAGGTTTGCAGGTTAATTCAAGAGTTATTCTTCATGCATATATATACATATACCTGTATCTTACATCATGTAGACCAACAGGTGAAATTAGGATACTGATGTAGTAATGAGAATATTTCCTTACTGTTCACAAATAAACTTAGCAAATGATGTATGCAGGTTAATCCAAGAGTTGTTCTACATGCATACATATACTGCATTGTTTTGCAGTACAAAACTAAATGTGCAAGCAACAAGTGAAATTACACAATGCCTGCAGAATATTTTCAAATGTTATGAAATTTGGATCTGTTCTTTACATGAAATAAGGAAATTGAAACTTTTATGCTGTCATAGTGACGATACACCCTTTGTGCACTGATTGGTAATTTGTTTGGTTGTACGGTGATTCCAACAAATTGCCAGCAGCTCTGTCTTAGTAAGATTCATAGAAGCATATCTTTGAAATCTGGTGACGATTAATTTTTTAGGTCTCATCAATTAAAAATGTTTCTGTACCAGTATTTACATCAGGCTCTACTTTAAGTTTTAATGCACTTTAGTATAATCACCTGTCAATCATCATTAATTATGCAAATAACATGCAGATTTTTACTGTACTACAAGTCAGTAAACACTGTTTATAGTACCACAAGTCAGTAAACATCACAGAACCCAAATGTGACAATCATTCCCAACGTAGTCTGTGTTTTTTCTTCTAATTTATAACAAAAATTTATAGCATGTTAATTTAACATGCTTCATCTAATTCTAGACAAAATAATAAAGGTCATGCGTCAACAAAAATACTGTTTTTTTGACAACAATAACCTCTGAAAATGCATCTCATCTTTACATGTAACATTTTAAATCAAAGACATGTCTGTACATTGTATGTACCAGTATTTGCATGACATTAACTTCTTATCTACCAAGTCTATCAAGACATGTACCTTTAATACATGTAGTATCTATTTTTTTATATCAAGACATTGTACCTTTAATGCATGTACATGCAGTATCTATTCTTTTGTGCAACACCTCCTCTCTACATGGGAAACAATCATCTCCCCTCCACTGTCTGATTGTATCAAATTGATCAGTGTTAAGGGCAACAGCAATATACACACAACCCTCCCCCCACCACACACACACACACACACACACACACACACACACACACACACACACACACACACACACACACACACACACACACACACACACAACATTTTGAGTTGAGATTTACATATGTTTATGAGTACATTTGTACTTCTGGCCACTGGCTCTACATGTAAGTTATAGTACAATCTCTTAAATAAACTTCAGGGGTGAAATGCACATCAACATGAAATACAACATACATAAAGCATACAGAGATTTCCATTTTGTTAATAAACCTAGAAAATTTATAATCAGGCAATGACATTTTCGACCATAGGAGTATACATGTATATATTTTCTGAGATCTTCTTAAGGTTCATATAATTTATAGACATTACATGTACATGTACACACACAAATCTGTCTGTGTCTGTGTCTGTTTGTATTCCTGTTCTTTGTGTGTGCAGCCAGGACAATGACAGAGTCTGACCTGGGTCAATATCTATTTACAATGTATGACCACTTCACAAATTAAAACCTCTTTAGACACTATAAATGACATCTTCATTGAGAACAAGTACATATATTGGATTGAATGACAGCCCTATCTTCAGAACTACATTCTAATATGTACAGTCAATCACACACATACTTTGTCTGTCTCATTCTTTGTGTCTGTCTGTCTGTCTGTCTGTCTGTCTGTGTTTCTCATTTTGTCTCTCTGTCTGTCTCATTGTCTCTTTCTGTCTGTCTGTGTCTCATTGTCTTTGTCTGTCTGTCTGTCTGTCTGTCTGTCTGTCTGTCTGTCTGTCTGTCTGTCTGTCTGTCTGTCTGTCTCTCTCTCTCTCTCTCTCTCTCTCTCTCTCTCTCTCTCTCTCTCTCATTCTCATTTTTGCATGTTTCTGTTTGCCTCTTTCTCATACACTCCATGTCTGTCTATCTCTCTCTCTCTCTACTTGACACATGTAAATCATGAATTGCGTAATCAGAAAAGTAAAGCAACTGACACCTGCACGCATGTCTAAAATTTCTCTCCACGACAAACATTTTCTTATTACACACAACAAAGAAAAACACATTACCATGTCTACATATTATGTATATGTACTTTGTAGTTGTAGACAAGTCTTAAAGTAATGTTTTGTGAACAAATAAGACAACTCAATCAGACTCAATCATGCAGAAATTTAGTCTTAGGAACCAGTTCTAGTTACAGTTGCAGACAAAAAAAAATCAAGGTATATTTCTAGTACGGAAAGTACTAAGATTGACTTTAATAATCTACACAGCTTACAAAATAAAGTTTGAAAATATCACAACATCCAAAAAACTTAAGATAGTTAGACCAGCAGAGCTTGACGGACCCTGAAACACATGATCATTGAAATATTTTCATGAGTAGTAGCATGATTTGGATATTTCATAAAATAAAAAAGGTTTACAAAAAATATACTACCAGGAGAAGAAACCAGAAACTTAAGATAAAGAGACAAGACAAACAAGATGGTGGACTATATTTACATATTCAGTAATCCCAGTCAGTGTTTCTAGACATGTTATTTTGTTACAATATATCCCACTGTCTGCCATTGATGGATTGCTCTCATCCTTATCATCTTCATTATCTCTCTACAGACCCGTCTTTTTTTGTTTTCATCTCTCCTGAGATCACATTTTCCATCTCTAGTGAGTTTGTTTTACCCAAAGTGAAAACGATTGTCTTTACGGAGAGCTAATAAAGGCATTTTCTGGTGTAACTTGAGAAGTACAATGTACTAGTAGTAGTGTAATATTGATGAAGTCACAGATTATGCCCAAGGTGAATCACAATTTTTTTCTGAAGGAGTGAGAAAACTGGCAGAAAAAACACCTTGATAAAATGAAAAAAACTTTAACACAGTTTTCTTTGCATTGTAGAACAGCGTCTGGGAAGAAAATATTGTTAAATAACAATAATACCAACGGCACAACTGATATTGAAATCAGTCCTGTTATTTTATAATTCCTTTTAGTATGTACATTGTAGATCTGCCAAGTAGTTTTGAAGTTTGAATTTTTTACTAAAACTCAGAAATAATATGCATATTAATATAAATTATTTTGCTAAAAATTGAAATTGCCTACAAGTTGCTAGACGAGTAGTGACAAATCCTTAGGTCGAGACGATTTCCTGGCTGAATGAAGAAAAATATTGGGAATTAATAAAATTATACATCCTCAAGCATAATTTACGTAAAAACTTGAGGTGAAATAATTGCGATTTGGAATGTTTTGACTTATATTTCGAATTCGAGCACCACAGAACGAGTGATGTAGACATGGGTTGTCATGACATCCATGTAAATCAACTATCTGGTATATACATGCATATCCATATTTTCTGTTCAAAGACAATAACATGGCTTATGCATTGTATAATGTATGTACTTCCAGAATAGAGTTAGTCTGGATGGATGCCAACCATTCTCTACCCCCCCCCCCCCCCCCCAAAAAAAAAAAAAAAAATCCATGTAAGATAGCAATAGACTACACTGAAGAAGATATTTTGAAGAAAAATAAACACACTGAGTTTGATTTAACAGGGTAAATAAGACTTTAAATAAACAAGTCTGTTTAAATACATGGACATATGTATGTTTTATCTACAATGCATATTGTCAAAACATACAAGTACCTGTATGATGTAAATATTGATACAATCAATATGTATTACAGCAATAAATATTGATTATTAGTAAATGCATGTATGCTATTTGGATATCTGCCACAAATGGTACAAATATATCAAAGATTCTTCGTTCACACCAATTTTTTCCGAAAAAATGTGAGCAAACACTGGCAACAGAAACCATGTTATAAAACGTCCAATAGAGTTTTCATAATTAAATTTGTAATATTGTATACATATTTACCTTTTTTTTTTTTTTATAAAATACATACATGTAAATTGAGTAAAAAACCTGGAGGATAAATCCTAATTACCTGGGTAAAAAGTCTAGGGAATTTTGTAATTTTAGTATTCTCTAGTAGTTGCCTTGCAAACACATAATATATGTTTTACATATGGTGAGTACTGAAAACTAAAAGGTTTAGTATGTTGTATTGGATACGCTACACTGCATCTGACAAACATTCCAAGTATATATACATACATTTTTCTGATCAATTATCCACAGTATTTTTTCCTGATGTACAATTTTACATTTTGAAAGTAAAATGTTTGTGAAGTACACCTGGGTTTCGTGAATTTTGAATCACAAAGATTTGCATATTGTGAATATAGATAGTTTACAATCAGTATAAAAGTAAGGTCTGGACTTTGACACCTGGTTTTGTGAACTTTGACACAAAGATTTGCATGTCATGAATATACAAATAGTGTAGACTAGTATAAAAGTAAAACCTGGACTATGTATATGTATGTATACAAAATGTATAGTGTACACATAAGTCATGGTTCACCATGTTAAGTGAATTTACAACCCATAATACTATTAAAATAAACTATTTTCTGTATGTACCATAGTTATTTATAACAGCCATATCACCTGTAAAAGTACACTTTTTCTAAATGACCACTTTAGAAAGGCCACATGCTGGGCTGGTAAATAAACCAATTGAAACGGTATACTGTTACATGTACACTTGATATGAATGCTATAAATGAGTCTAGCACATAGAGAAAGTGCTTTACTTCAGTGTTACTCATTGTACATGATGTGAAAATGTACCTGGACTATTAGTATTACACCTGGTTCTGTGACCTTTGACCCACATAATTTGTATATTGTGTACAGGGACTTGTCAAGGTACATGTACATGTAGCTGTAGGATATGGAGTTCAGGGGGGGGGGGGGTACCAGTGGCTAGTTCTGGTAGGAGTGTATGGCCAGTGCTGGAAATCCCACGCCCATTTTAGACCCGCTTTGACCAAAAATCAATACTCCTTTTTACTTAGATCATTACAGGTTTTTAAAAGAAGAAATTTTTAGACCAAAATACATTTTCCTTAGGCGGCAACATTTTGGGGCATTTAATGGAAGTTATGATTTGATTAAGAACCCAGCATAATCGAAAATGATGCAAAGAGGACCCCATTTAGACTTTACACTCAAAAATAATAGTCCACATTTTAGAACCAAAGGACTAGAAAACTCACTCCAAAGGGTGGGGTATACATTTGTACAGGTATACTTGAATAAGGGGAGTAGACCCCCTGGAATGGAGCCATAACATATTACAAGTAAATGCAGCATTATACAAGGTAGGTGTGAATACTACATTAATCACTCTATGTGTACATCCGACCAGTCCTGTTGTCAACTAAGATTTATAATCTTGGCCACAGAATGGGAAGAAAATCGGCTATTCTGAAATTGATTTCCTGACCAACCACTGATACCATGAAATATAGCAGCGGGATATGGAGTCACAAAAGAAATCCTTTAAGGGTATAGACTAACGGCATGAATCATTGCAAAACTACATGTACATTCATCATACATTTCAGTATACATGTATTACTCGAAAATGTTTGCAACTGTATAGTTTTCAGCTGCATTTTACGAATTACCAGATGGGTACACATACATTTGTATATTGTGTTCATGTACAAGAAGGCATTTTAATCACTACTTATAATTTTTTGCATATTTTTGTCCAGTGAAAAGAAGTCTTCAGCGAAGATTCCTTGTTTACAGTATGTATAGTGATAATTATTTTATGACTGTTGTGGAATCAAACCAACACCTCTTTATCCAAGTACATTGTTTTATTACATACCAGAGATTACTTGCACTGGTGTGTGCAAATAGTAGTGGTATTTTCACTGCAGTGCAATACCGAAAACATATTTGCATACCTGCATGCAAATGAGGCTGCGTTTACCACACCAAAATCGCCTGATCACACTGTATGATTTTTAATAATGGAGATTTGCCATCTCAGAAAATTATATGTATATATAATTAACAGAACCCCATGCCATGTGAGTTCCAGTGTGGATACTCAGAGGTATTTGCTCTTGTGCTTGCAGTGTTTTCTGCTGCACTTTCACTTGCTTCGTTTGTGAAAGTATGTGGCACAGAAAACACTGCAAGCACAAGTCTAAAGTACACCACATTTGCACTCACACATCATGGGTTTCTGTCATAGTATTCCATCACCACGTACTGGGGAAGGGGGTTACATGTAACTTGTTTATTCACAATTTGAAATGTAGTTTGGAAGAAAATTGCAAAATGCATGAGGAACTCAGTAAGTTCTACGTGTACATATATACATGTATTTTACTTGTTACATTTGTATATGTCTTCATTCGTTTGTAAAAAGAAGGTTAAAGTACAATGTACATGTATTTTGATGTTTCCTTTGCTGGCAAGCGGCCAAGATGATACAAATCTGTGTTCGTCATCTTGTGATCTCTCTCATCTCTAAAGGATTTGAAATTTGTTAATTTGTATTAAAATCAAGCACAAAACTCATTCCAAAGTTGACAGATACAAGTTGCATTTCTCAACATATCTTTTCCCTTGATTGATGATGAAGTTTGTATTTGATGGTGTGTTACCCAGGTTACACCTTCCAGCTCATTTCACTCACCAAAGTCTGACAATTCACGCTCTTCTCTGGAGCCTCCTACATTCAAACTAACATCAGCTGTCTTATCTAGCCCTCCCTGTCCATCAATCCATCTTAACATACCTTAACCCTACCCTATCAAGTGTTAACACTTTCTGACTTAATTAAGGAAATTTGAATCGCAGAGGCTCAATTAGATACATTCATTTTTTGTTTTGGGATCATCTTTTCCCCTTTGTATCAATTCATCTTTATCTACCATAAACCCAAACTGCATTGGATATTAGCATTTGCTCTCTTACTACTGGAAATTTGAATTTTGTAGTCTCAAATGCAATTATAAAATATCTTTTTTCCCCTCTACGTCCATATTTACTGCCATAATCTCCATCTTCCAGATTACAGAACTTTCTGTCTTACAATCTTTAAATATAGCTATTTTTGCTTTTTGCATTTTCTTTTCCCAAGTCATCTATATACATATACATTGATTACTTCCTTAACCCTGCTTAAGTATTCTAGTCAAGTGTTGCACCAGTACAGTTGTATGTAACATGGATCAAAAGTTTTGCTAAGTATGATTCCTTGACAGAAGCTTAGATTTCAACATTTAACCAAATGTATGTAGCAGGTCTCTTCTAAGCCAGATTTGAATATTTCCAGAGCTGTGTTTCAGATTGTAGATAGGTCTCATCTATGACTTTGCTGGGTCTCCTCGGTATAAAGAAATACAAATGTACCATTGATGTTAAATCAACCTCCCCTTTGTTCCACTTTCACAAAAACAACAACATACATATAGTATGTCATGTGTTTTGAAAGGGTAATGCTACACTAGGAAATAAAGACATTTTCCTACACTTTGGGTTCTGGAAAGTCATTTCATGATTTCACATCCCATAAACTTCACGCAATACTGCCATGAAACATACATAAAACTTAAATCTTGTTACACATTAGTTGTTCCATAACTATCATAGCAATGATCTAGTGTTACATCATGGGAGTCAGTATGTATGCATATGTATTAGATGAGCAATAAATATTCACAATTCAGATAAATAGTAATGAATATATAGCGTTCATCTAATATGTATGCATGCCTGCTACCTCCCATGAGGCAACGATGGAGCACTGTTTGGACAATAAATATATCACAAGTATTTGGTGTTTCTTGATAATCGTATGAAATTTACAAGTATGTGCTGTTAAATTACAAAATGACTTCAGAACCCAAAGCTAATGAAAATGTTTTAATTTTCTATTCCGGAGTTCGGACCGCGTTATTCTTTCCTGATCTCCTTATGAAATCATTTTTTTTTCCAGTTTCTACTACATACTGATAAAGTATATTTCATCAAAACATTATCTCCTTGATGTTCATCCAACCATACGTACCTTAACCCTCCCGTGATGATGACAACAGACTTACATCTTATCTCTTGTACAGAAATTTGAAATCAGTCTGTCTTCCAAGCACAGTGCAATTATATGGGGATCAACACTTTCCTATTAGTGTTATAAGTGACAATCTTATCAACCCAAATTTGCACATTTCAGCAAGTACTAGGCTAGTGCTCTTTGTACATGATATCAAAGTGTTTTTGATGAGGTTTCAGAAACCCATAAATAGAGGGGACAAAATCTGGTTATATCTTAAGATTCCAATTTCTACTTTGCATAACCTATTAAACCCTGATTACCAAGGAAGACTGATGTCAAACCTACAATATGGAACTCTAGTACTAGTAGATATTACAGGAGAAATGAAGTCGCCTTGGTGTTTCACTCATGAGACAGGATTTTCGTACACACAGAGAGATGACTTCAAATGCATATCGAGGTGCCATGTACAGTGGGGATGTAGAAATAAACAAGTTACCATGGTGATGATCAGTACAGTAAACAATTGAAGCCATTACCTGTGTCTACTGCACTGTCAACAAATAGCAATGCTCACCACTTTTCATATATGCTGTGTGTTGTGTCCCTGTTATTGTTAGTCTATCATTGAACTATGTCGATCTTTGTGCAAAAAACATCATGTCCAATGAGAGAAACACCAAGGTACCTTCATTTCTCCTGTAGCCATATATAACTTACTGGGAAAAGAAATCTTTGATATTACGTTAGCAGCACGTACACTTATTCTCCAATGTATGCCATGTCTAGCATGTGGGGGCAGAAGTCATGTTGACTGACATCAAGAAAGCAAATAAAAATCTTTTTTTTTAGGATACGCCAAAATTGTGAAAGAGTATTTCAGGTAACATCCATCCGAGACAATTATCTCATGTACGTGTATCTTGTCAACCCTTCAAGATAATCACCCTGATAAAAAGATCGATTTCAAAGTCCTCTCTTTCTAGGCAATATCTCACACAATTTCCTTCAATCTATTCTTACTAAAAGGACTACTCATTTAAAGAAATGGAAGTAAAATTTGCTTTCTGCAGACGACACTACTGTTCCTGCTTCTGTAGTTGTCAGTAAACAAACGACTATGGAAATCCAGCTATAGGCAAACAATAACACAAACTAGTCTATCGATGCAACATGTTGATATACCTAAGCTAGAGCTACAAATGTACATGTAGAGTCTCAATGAATGATATTGTAATTACAGGTACACTCACTTTAGTTTGACATTTCTGATACTAAGTTTTCCCTCCTCTGGTTGCACATTCAACCTCACTCAATAAATTTATACTATCTTGATTACAGGTAGTCTGCAAGGTACATGTACAATGTGACGGGGCGCCCTCTCATATTGGCCAGTGAGCTCAGAATGAAATGACGTATTTTACATTCTTGATCACAGGGTGATTATCTACATGGACAGAATCAAGACACATATCGTTCGCTTGTGTAATCCACCAAAAGCAACAATATTTTTTGTTTATATCTATCATAACTTGCATAAAGCTTGATTATAGAAACATGTCACTTGTAATTAAGGAAGAAAATTTTATTTGAACACCTTTAACTTTATCTTCTTATGCAGTCATCATTAACTTACCATATCATATTTAAAGTACCGGTACACAAAATTTGTTTTCTGTAATGAACAAATCTTACTTTTGTGAATACAATCACGAGAGTCTGCATCCGTTTCATAACAATTTATCATGTAACTGTATCAACTCATTCACAGCCACATTATTTTCTTGATGTCTCCTGGGAGTTGGAAACATTGACAATCGTTCCGTCTAATTCCCTCCCTTTAACGTTCTTACTATGTGAGAGACACATGTGTATAAAATAATCTTCACTTTGATGAACAGTATTTAGGATGTCTGACACGGTATCGTAATGAAATCTAAGGAATTGACAAAACTAAACGTTACAACATTAAATCATTATGACGTAATTTGCCATTTCTCTTCAGCATTCATACAACAATATTGTGACAAAACCCCCAGTGATTGTAAAGCTTTCTATACGACGACAATACTTCGACAGAATCCCAAAAGATCATCACATCTTCTGACAAATTCCCTATTGATCTGAGTCTTTGACATGAATATGACAACATTCCGACAAAATCCATAGAGAAATCATCAAGTCTTCTATGCAACCACAAATGTCACAAAAATTGAAATCCACTGTGATCATGAAGTCGTTTACATGACAACATGCTGACAAAATGCCTAGTGATCGTAAAGTATTCTATGACACCATCATTGTAACAATATCCCTAGCGATCACATCAAAAGACGACCATATCCTGACGAAATCCCAAGAGAAATCATCAAGTCTTCTATGTAAGCACAAACATGTCACAAAATCCACTGCGATCATGAAGTCTTTTATATGACAACATTGTCACAAAATTCACTGCCATCATGGTCTTTTATATGACAATATTGAGACAAAATCTCTAGTGACCATAGCATCTTTTATATAATGATCATATTCTGACAGAATCCCTAGTGATTACATGTATGTCTTTTACAACTGTTACACAACATTGTCACAAAATCCCCAGTGATCATAACGTCTTTTCTACACACTGACAAAAGCCCTAGCGATCATAACGTCTTTTCTACACACTGACAAAATCCCTAGCGATCATAACGTCTTTTCTACACTGAAAAAATCCCTAGCGATCATAAAATATTTTGTAAGACAACATTATGACAAAATCCCTCACGATCACATTTTTTATACACTGACAAAATCCCTAGCGATCATAACATCTTTTATACACTGACAAAATACCTAGCGATCATAAAGTATTTTGTATGACAACAACATTGTGACAAAATCCGTAGTGATCATAATGTTTGTTTTGTATGGCAACCAAATTCTGACAGAATCCCTGACGATCATAAAATATTTTGTATGACAACAACATTGTGACAAAATCCCTAGTGATCATAATCTTTGTTTTGTATGGTGACCATATTCCAACAAAATACCTAGCGATCATAAAGTATTTTGTATGACAACAACATTGTGACAAAATCCCTAGCGATCATAACGTCAGTTTTATATGGTGATCATATTCCAACAGAATCCCTAGCGATCATAAAGTATTTTGTATGACAACAACATTGTGACAAAATCCCTAGCGATCATAAAGTATTTTGTATGACAACAACATTGTGACAGAATCCCTAGTGATCATAAAGTATTTTGTATGACAACAACATTGTGACAGAATCCCTAGCGATCATAAAGTATTTTGTATGACAACAACATTGTGACAGAATCCCTAGTGATCATAACATCTGTTTTATATGGTGACCATATTCTGACAGAATCCCTAGCGATCACCTCACTACCATTACACGTGACTTGTAACCATCTATTAATCTAAATGAGCCATGCATGTCTAGCTGTCTTGTCGTGTCTCTTTGGAGGATTTCACTTTCTCTACAGACTCCAGTAAGCAGCTTTACTTCTGATATCTGTGCCTTGGAATTCATTGATCCACATTGTTGCAATGTACCTTGCTACATGTATGTTACTAAATTTAGCAATAACCTTTGCCCCTATAGCTGGCTGTCAATATTTTTTGTCAAAATTTCAGATAAATTTCTACCTGCAGATGGAAAGTAGTCTAGTTCCTACATGTATGCGTACTATGATCATCACATCATCTCCACCACATAGTCAAATGGATTTCTCTAGCACCAAATTCCGTTACCACAAACAGCGATAGTTTATGCTATTGGAGTGATGATACGAACCTGATTACATTATTGCATCCTCATGTGACTTACCTTTGAACCAGAGGTTGAGTTTGTAATATTAACTGAAGGAAGTAACCAATTACAACTGCCTGTCAGTGTGTGATGGATTACAAATGTGCTACTGACACGTACAGTACACCCTTTCCCTAGAAGGAGATTTAGCTATTTTTTTGGGTAAAGTTTGTCCTTTTGACTATATGTGGAGAGAGAGATCATAGGAAACGAAACAACTATACATATAGCAACTAGACTAGATGGAAAGATGATTGCACAGGGAACATACAAAATTTTTCCTTCTAATACTTAGATATTATTCCCCAATATTTGTTTTCGTTCAGCCAAGGAAAATACGAGTGACCTAAGGGGCCGTTGTTACAACGAGTCACTAGATGTAGACGAGTGATGACAACCCTTAGGTCATGAGTATTTTCCAGCTGAATGAAGACAAATATTGGGTATTAATAATTATAACATCGCCAGTAATATTTTTAAAAAATGGGGGAAAGTATTGGCAATTTTGACCATTTTGACTCATATTTCGAACACAGCAGAAACCAGTGATATAGACACGCATTGTCGTGACGTTGAATGACCATAGTATATATTCCATATTTTTTTGTTGAACCTGGCTAGTGCTGCGAGTGCACGGTATAACAAAGGTTACAACTTGTCTAAAGTTCTTTATGTGATACAGACAGTCCCTAATAATGAGCTTCAAAAAGCCATTTTGAGTAATGACTCTCTACATTGAAAGCACTATGTTTACGTGCCTGATATGCAAAGAAGCAAACCACCATCACTTTAAAAAAGTTACTTCAAATTTCACAAATTTGGCATGTGTTTAACTTCAAACTATTTCCCTGCATCAAATCTGGATGTATGGTAACGGCATATGTAGAGTGTTACACAGTCTAGTTCTAATATGGTATCATCATTACCATTTACACCTCCACTTCAGTTAGAAACCATGTTGGAAACCAGACTAAGTGTCAGAAAACTGAAGATGGTGTGTGACAGGACCCCTTAGGTCACTAGTACGTGTCATTGCAAAGTAATGGAAGATAACACAGTACTCAGTTGCAAGACTCCTTAGGTTGCTTATATTTTCTCTACAAGTCAAGCAAAGCAATAGTGGATGATATCTTAGAGGAACTTAAATGCAACCTTATTACAAAAAGGGTATTAGAAGAGTATTTTAGTTCTCGTTTGATGAAGAATAAATTTAGAAAGTTGTATGTAATTGCAACCTACATGTAGGTATAAAACTACTAAGGAGACAAGACTTGATACTATTGATGAAGATAACACGGTACATACCTTTATCAAAGCAATCAACTCCAGTATATGAACAGTGGGCATATTCATTACATAGAAATGTCATGCCAAATATTGAAAACTTTACATATAATAGCTGCACCCTGCTCCGAAGCTAAATTTAGCAATCCGAATGCCAATTTAGTTGGAAAGCTGATGAGAAAGCAGTTTCTTCATTATTTTCTTCAATTACTTCTCCATGACACCCCCTTCAACTAATTATTTCTAATTGTCACTCTAGATAATCCTCTTACTAAGAGAATTCATGAGTTGGTCCTGAAGAGAAATATCTAGTCTATTACGCTGAGTACATCTACCGTTCATTTTATTCGCAGTAATACCCATAATCCTACAATCTTCAATAATCTTAACACTTTCTTCTTCATTGGGCCATATCTATCTTATTTCCTATCAGAATGCATTACTCTTTTTGGAAAATGAAAAAAGGGACATGTACATATATTAGTCATTCCATGGAGATGGACTGACGCAAGAAAGACATTATCTCGCTATCCATCATTCTGAAGGTTCTTTTACCGTCTGTTTATAATACTCGCTGATTGGTCCTAGTCAGGTAAAAAGGGCAAAACTGTAGGCAGGGTCACGATATTTTATTAGAGGGCGACTTTTTTTCATGTATATACGAGTATTTCGTTAATGAGTTTTTCAACAATGAAAACAAAATGTTCCATGACAGGAACTGAATGAATGTAATAACAAGTACAACATCTACATGACAACCTTGACTTGCATGCAGCTTTCTCAAAAGTCTGCCTGATTGGAAGATTCACTGTTTTCTCCAGGTTTCCAGGACAGAGGGGGAGCTTAGATTATTTCATTTTCTATACATTTTGTATCCTATTTTCTGAAACTCTGTGATTGGTTCAAATGACGCTAAAAAAGGGCACAAAAAGGTCAAAATGTTCTATTTGATGGCAGCTTTTTTGCATATTTAACCCTCTTCAGGTCAAATTCATCTAAATTTAAAAGGTTGTGGTGGGATACAGCAGTGTTTCATTATGAGTTTTTTAAAATTCAATGTGCCCAAAACTTTTGAGGACAAATTTTTAATAAATGGCATGAGAAGTTTATTGTAAACTTGACTAGCAACTTTTTTTCATCAAAATTCTGTATCATTGCAAGGTTTATGCCAAATTATATATCTACTCAGTGTTTTGTCTAAGTTTCAACACAAAATAGGGAGTTATTGGGCTATGTCACAATATTTTAGGGGAGGGTAAATTTTTCATGTTTATACTATTAATAAGTTTTTTCTATGTAATTTATCCAACCCAAAAAATGTTTATGACAAGGATGAAATAGGCAGGTACAAAAACTTGACTAATGGCTCAATCAAAATTCTGTATGAGATACACCCTCAAGTCCTACGACATTCCGGCAATTTTCAACTTTATGATTTTGATGAAAAGAATGAAACAAGCAAGCTGCAACATAGAACAAAGTGATTATGAACTTGATGAGTGGCTTACATGTATATGATTAAGCTGTGAGTTACACTTCAAAGTTTTATATTGTCTTTTTAACTTGATGTCAGTTTCCGTATCCATTATTTCTTGTGAGACTACAATTGTCGCAATTTTACTTATTTTTTTCAAATACGTAAACAAAAGTTTAAGGTTAGCAGTGAAAAACTAGGTGGGGTTGGGAAACGGAACCAAAATTTTTTTTTAGGCCTTAACAAGTGGCATAAAATGTCAAAATTATGAATAATTTAGCTGTGGTATACATATCATTATCAAGTCCCACCACACTTTTGCAAATTTTAATTCTTAACTTATATACATGTAGTAATGCCACAGGTTTATGAAATACAAATAACTGACTAAGTTAGTAATCAAGATTTTCCATTCTAAAATGGTTACGAGGCAATTCCAAATATTAACTATTAGACAAAGCGTATACAATATATTCATTAGTTTCATCGTTTTACCTGACATGAAAAGTAATGGAAAAATTATGCCTTAAAGGCGGCTATAAATTAGAAATTTCCTGACTATTTGAAGAAGTGGACAAGAAGCCAATGAAACGCTTGAGATAATCATAAAAAGAAAGAAGCAATGGATATTTGATTTAAGACAGGTAATTACTAAATAAACTACTTTCTCAAAACATACTTTTCAATATAACAGTGAAGGAAACCCCAAAACCTTGGCAGAAAATTACACACATAAATTGATTTTGGAAGATTAAAAATAGGTTCATTCAGCTAAGATTTGGACTCTTCAATCAACAACATAAAAGGCAAATAACAAATTAACAATGCAAAGCTGCGAGCAAATCAATGGTGCTGTATTGTGAGCAGTGTAGTGTGTATACTCGTGTGTGAAATGGATCTGGGCAGGAGAATCATTGGAGAGGGTATGCCAGTGGACTTTGTTGATTTATTCTGTTGACACAGTTCTTTGGTATTCTTTACATTGGAAGATACAATTCAATACGTTTTGAAAGACTCTTTCACTGTGAAGAATCTTAAGATGAAACATGGACATACCACGGCTTTCTTACACATTCACAGCCCTGCATTATACTAGCACTGTAGTGAGTGAATAAAACGTGAGTTGAGCTTTATAATTACATGTACACTTGACGTACTTGGAAAGTATAGTCAGTGTTATGCCAGCTACTAAAAGTCTTACGTTAAAGTGGCACAAACTTATAAAACCCAGTGTGTGCCAATAAACGGTCTGAAGTGATATAAACCATGTTTCCTTGTGAAATGTAAGGGTTATAGGACCACTATATTTTGATGTGTCACATGAAATTGATGTGCGTAAGTGGTGCATCAAACTGGCTTGAAGGGGACTCTGGTAATCTCAACTATCCTTCATTGAATCTCCAGATCTCTAAGGGTTAGTGATGATTTGATACTATGTTGGCATCCAGACTAGAACACTGATAGCGTGAAATCACTGAACTCATTTAAAATCTCGAGGAAACAGTGCCACTTACAGGTACATCAATATTTACTGTAGACTTTTTAATTCTGACAGAAAGAGTACCAAATATATGCAAAGTTGAAGTTTTATTAAAGATTAACAGGTAAGTATTTTTCACTAAAAGGTGTTACTAGTACATACGAACTGGATAGTTTCTTACCAAAATAATGGTAGTAAGTATACAACTTCACATGCAACATATACTATTTCATCCCCCCCCTCCTCCAACTACATGTATATGGTTTCCTACCAAAATAATGGTAGTAGTAAATATTCAACTTGTGCAACATATATCAGATTTCACCCCCCCCCCCTCCCCCACCCCCTACTTGAGTTCCCATATATTAGTAAAAACAATGTGGCTGTTTACAAATCATCTATTTCAGAGAAGGATTCGGGAACACTTTTTGCAAAGCCATTTGGCAGCTGACTTTCATAGCCACTTTTGAAAAGGAGTTATTGGTACAGTCATAACAGAACATTATCTCTATTCTGCAATAATACACTATAAACAGAATACTTCAAAAGTTTGATGTGAAAGATTAGATGGTGTTTACATTTTCAAAACACACCATCCTGCTGGCTCAGAAGTGATATGACATATATGTTAGTTTATTATTGCTAACACATTGAGTTTCAGGCGTCTCTACTTTCAAGATTTCTTGTTCTAGATACATGTATCACACATCATTATAAGCAGTGTGCCCTCTAAGCCAATTTGACAGGCCACTGACACACACAATATCTAGTGATGCACCAAAATTTGATGTTCCCCTATTTCTTTCTATGTGGTGACTCACAAGAAATGCCAGTTTTCTCAGTTTGACCCACAACAACAAAAATTTGGCATTAGACGGCACTGATGATAAGTTCTGTGCAACAAATTCATATAAATAGGATTTCTAATTTTTGGTATTTTTAACAATTTAGTGAATAGATTGTGGTTTTCTGATCAAAAAATGATACTCTAGTTACACCAGTACAGTTTTAACATGCATGGTGACAGATTCAAAAACAAAAAGTTTTTGCTCAAGATTTAAAACTTGTTACTACACCATCTACAGATAATATTGACCATTAATTAAGAGATATACATTCTCGCAAAATAGAGCTGTTATTTCTGCTTCACTTCGACCAGCTCGTTAAGAACGGTACCGTAAAACGGCCGTGGTTTGCAATGATGGGGGATACATGTACAATGTATTTTTACAAGTAATTGACCAATTTTTAGTGAATACATGTTTGTATGTCTTTGGTTATTTGCTGAAATAAATGTCCAAATTGCAGTTAGTGCAGGTTTACGTTTAGCTGTTGAAAGTACATTGAACTTTTACTAGTAACTGTTCAACCTATGTGAATTAAGTAGTTAATTACAGTACTTTTCCCCAAACCGAGTCAAATCTATTTAATGAACTATCAAGATCACTGAGCCTGATCACAAGGTTTCATGTTGTTGAGATCAACACCATAAAGATAACACACAAACATCACTTACACACTGTGGGCTCTGTATTTAGTACAATGATATCAACAGTAACACTAACAGCATGCATACTACTTTAACAAATTCTACCAACTTTCACTGGCTTCTGACCATGGATTTTGTTTGAACTTCAACAGATTATACCTTGTGTTGTAGTTACTGTTTATATACAGAGACCACACAGTGTAAGTGATATTTGTGTGTAATCTTTATGGTGTCTATCTGAACATGAAACCTTGTGATCAGACTCACTGATCTTGATAGTTCATTTAACAGCTTTGACTTGCTTTGGGGGAAAGCACTGTAAATAACATTGAACTGTTTCTAGTACAGTCTGAACGGTTCAGTCGTTGGGTCAGATTATATAATCACAATCCTGTATCATATGATATACATGTAAGTGGAAGAAATGTCTGAATCTTTCAGACTATTTCTAGTAATGGTTTTGATGAATTTGAAAAAAAAAAAACCCTCAAAACCCCCCAAAACAATAATAACTACATGTATACTGGGAGTACTTACATGTCTAGAGTTTCACTTCTCCACTGATTTTTATCTTTAACATCCGCTTGAAACACCTAAAACACCCATCATGTTTTATTCAGTGACTGATAACATTAAGTACATCAGATATTGAGGCAATCACCAACTTAAGTGAGATAATTGATTTACAAATTACATACACTTGGCATGTTTTCTACTAATAATTGATAAATTTACACATTGACGTAAGTGATTCCAAAGTCCATGTCATTAGTTTATAATTTATTTTTGGTTTGCAAGGGGATTTTATTGTGTGTTTTTTTTCAACTACATGTAGTTGTCGCACAGCCATTGATTTATGTGAAGTACAATGTGTACCAAATATGCCATTATATTTCATAAATTAACATGTAAACATAAATGAATGAAATTAATCTTTGTCGTTGTTTCATATTGATATTGTTAGTAAGTGATTATAAGTTTATTGCAAATATGCTAAGGCCTTAGCCCATCGCACAACAAAATATACAAAACAAGATACAGAGAGTGAAAGAGTTACAGAGTGGCTACGAATTCTTGACGGCATTTAAAAGACTTATGTATAAATAGTGCTAGTTTAAATTGAACAGTATCATTCTTACAAGACAGTAAGAAAAAACATTTCTCTCTAGTTGGAAAGTTACTATATTTATCGGGAATGAGTGCATGTCTAAATATGTCATATAAAGGGCAAAATAAGAGAAAATGACACTCATCTTCAACAATATACACACCACGCCCTTCACAGTATGGGCAAAATCTAAGTAAATTGTAAATGTACAAGATATCTATATGGTGTTTTAAGTAAACCTGATATAAAAGATATCAGTAGCTGCAATTTTGTCAGGGTTGTTGATTAATTACACTTGAAATGTTGGGCTCAGATAATAATTGGTAAATCTTAGGTGTTGTTAATGTAAACACGATGTAAAAGATATTGTCGGTTTCTTTCATTACATGTATTACATCCTAATTTTATTGTTTATTCTTCAACTAGTTACAAATAAATCATTTGTTATCTGGTGTACATCACTTCCTGCATACAATCAATAGCTAGTTTATAGGTAATAGTAATCCCTTGTGTAAATACATACTATGAGATCGGTCCCCAACTTTGGAAATATAGCAACGCTAAAAAAAATTCCTTTCCTGTTGCTAAGCTGTTCTCAGCCTGATGTTATCAGAAGGCTAGCCCGATGTACACTACATGTACATGTTGCATGTAACAATTTTGATAAACTTCTAGGTTTGATAGTTGCTACTCTAGACAATGAACTATTTCAGCTACAATTTCTGTTGATTTCCATTTGTCTACAGCACCTTACACGAATCTGGTAGTTTCAACAGAGTGTTTAGTCATCTACCCCGGGACTACTGTTAATTTGGTAGTCCAGATACAATGCTTAGTAGTCTCTGTACCCTGGACTACTGCTTATTTGGTAGTCTAGATACAATGTTTAGTAATCTCTGTACCCTGGACTACTGCTAATTTGGTAGTCTAGATACAATGTTTAGTGGTCTCTGTACCCTGGACTACTGCTTATTTGGTAGTCTAGATACAATGTTCAGTAGTCTATGCACCTTGGACTACTGCTAATTTGGTAGTCCAGATACAATGCTTAGTGGTCTCTGTACCCTGGACTACTGCTAATTTAGTAGTCTAGATACAATGTTTAGTAGTGTATGTACCCTGGACTACTGCTAATTTGGTAGTCTAGATAAAATATTTAGTAGTCTATGTGTCCTGGACTACTGCTAATTTGATAGTCTAGATACAATATTTAGTAGTCTATGTGTCCTGGACTACTGCTAATTTGGAAGTCTAGATAGAATATTTAGTAGTCTATGTGTCCTGGACTACTGCTAATTTGGTAGTCTAGATACAATGTTTAGTAGTCTATGTGTCCTGGACTACTGCTAGTCAGAGTTAACCACGTGAACTATGACAGCTACAATTTGCTACTGATTTCCACAGGTCCAAGTTCTAAGAGACTACCAATACCACCATGTCACTTTGGTAGTCTAGACACAATGTTTAGAAGTCTATATGCAATCGACTATTGCTGACTTTGAGCTCTGAGGGTGATGTACATATAGGGCTGAAGTAGGCAGTCACCCATCTAGTTGCTAACAATAATATAACATACATATGGTTGAGGTGTAAAGTGTCACTGCTGTCTTAGCACCGAACTACCTGTACATGTACATGTAGATTATAATGGGCAGATCAAGGCTTCATGCAGCTGTACTGTACAGTTAGCTGAAAAGTGTTCATTGATACTATAATTGTACATGTGCATGGGGCAAAGATTGGAAAGGCTCCCTGGTAAAAAAAAAATGGGTTCAAACCTTGTGAAAGGTTTCCGCACTATTCTTTGGAACCCAGTAAAATCCTGGTGAACAGAGACAAATGTACCTACTTACCGCTGATTAAAGTTTCATCTATAGTAAAAGCTCAACACTGAAGATCGTTCAAAGCCTGAACTGCGACTTCCCACATCTAAATGTACTTAATATTCGTATCATGCGACTATAAATGCACAAATCAAACGTTTAACAGAAGCATGCATATCAATGATGTCGTCTGCAACACTCTTCACATCATTACTGGCTGATGTCCAAAAATGACAAAGCTTGGAACTGTCAATTGATTTTCTTCTTATCGGTTGTGGGGAAATTGCCACTTCAATTTGTTACAATGAATTTGTTACTTTCAGCTCCTTTTATTTAGTCATGAGAAAAAATTTACTCATGTGACTATACTCTCAATTAGCGTACAATACGAGCGTTGATTATCCGGAGAAAAGAATACACTCTTTTGACTTGCTGTTCACACGAGGAACGATGAAGCGCCATTGACCAATCTCAGTTCACTGAATGTCTGAGTGGCCTGGACTCCTTGCTACACTGAACATTATTATTTCCTGTAATCAGTACGACAAGTACCGGGGTAGTAGTATACGACAAACTGGAAATCCATGTTCTCAACGTTGGGTGATGCATTATATGAGCATACAGATTGATTTTTGCTATGGTTTCAGAACCCAAGCAACACATTATATAGGAAATGGAGTCAAATTTCCTTATAGTTGCTATGCATTACACACTAATTTTAGTCGGGGACCCCAGTCCAATGATTGGGGAATTACATGTAAGATACTACTACCTACATGTACATGAAGTTTTTGATGCATGTAACTGCCATAACTTTGAAGAATTTGGTGTGTATTACACAGTAATTTTGATAGGAACCCGGTCCAATGATTGAGGAAGGCCATACTACATGACATGTACGTAACTGCCATAACCTTGAAGAATTTGGTGTGTATTACACAGTAATTTTGATAGGAACCCAGTCAAATGATTGAGGAAGGCCATACTACATGTATGTAACTGTCATAACCTTGAAGAATTTGGTGTGTATTACACAGTAATTTTGATAGGAACCCGGTCCGATGATTGAGGAAGGCCATACTACATGTACATGACTGCCATAACCTTGAAGAATTTGGTGTGTATTACACAGTAATTTTGATAGGAACCCCGGTCCAATGATTGAGGAAGGACATACTACATGTACGTTATATTTGTCAGCTCAGGATGCTAATTACACACTGTTTTTGTCATTTTAGCAGTTGGGGTTCACTGATTGGATGAACAATTTTTTATGCTGATTGAGGGACTTTGACTTGACGTGGTTTAGTTAGAAACAATGTTCGCATCCAGCCTACACACAACTTGACTCTAGTATAAAACAAAATAAAAGCTGAATGTCTAAGATATAAACTCAATTTTTACGACAATTTTCATTTTTTTTCATTTTCTTAATTTTTACAAGTTTCTCATAAATTGACAAAAAAATATTACATAATTATGTATCAAAAAAATTTAACATTAATGTTGTACTTAGTATACATATATACATGTATCAATCAAACCTTTGTCAGAGTCTTGGGATACATCGGTACATGTTAACAAAACGATTCATTCATTCACTATGCTGTGTAGCACATGATCTATAATCTACATGCCTAATAAATAGTCTTAATGGTGGTCAAATTTAACTCCCTAGATGACCATCTCTCTTCCTAATTGCAGTGTCCAAAGATGAGAACAAATTTGTAATTACGCATACATGTGTTCATGGAGTTACAAATATGCTACATTTTGTACATCCAAATCTCACTGGATGAATAAAAGTTTACTTCAAATCAATATAAATCACACACTACATGTACATGTGATCAATTGATACTACCCACATACATACGTAGATATTACACAGTTTTCATTCTGGATGTACAACCTGGAAACAATACCATGTACACGTACAAGATATAGGACAAAATATTGGCCAAGTGTAGTTTCATTATTATAGCACCCTAATCCTGCCACAGCCATTATCATTCACAAGAACTTGACCTCAAGAAACCTTTCCTTTTCTATGGGTTGACCACAACACTTGCGCTAATGTGGCAACTAACACCTCATCAACATGTTATCTCACAACTGTAAGGGTCAACGCCTGCCTCAGCCCAACCAGATTGGTGTTAGCACTGGGCTGACATCAGGAAAGCTAATCAGAAAAGGTTTCTTGAACTGTACACTACTGTACCAGTACTACAGAATGAGCAATGAGGACTTCAGGGCAATTTTACCTACATGTCAATGTACAAGTAATTACAATCTCAGAATCCTGTAATAAATGGCTAAACATAATCCGTATCAAAGTTGCCTACCATACATACATACATACATACATACATGCATCTGTCTCCATATGCTACATACTGTAGTGTTCTGCTGCTTAGGAAGTGTGCTGCATGTTGTTACATGTGTCCTGCAATGTAGTAAACGTGCTGCTTGGATAGCGACACCATGATGGAGTAAACCCACGGTTGTATGGCGCTCTGAAGCACTAGAATAGAATGCTGAGTGCATTTAAAACTCAAATTGACGACAGCATGGATTCTGAACACCATGTATTCTATGCAACATATGAATACTAATGATACTCCTTCAGTTATGGATACTCCATACAAATGCAGATTTTTTTGGGGGGGAGGCAGAGAAAGACTGAAAACCACAATGGGATATTTTGTATGCAATGAAAACCACAGCAAGCAGACAGCTTATTTAGCATTGACATGATTGCAATTCTCTAGTTGATCTCAATTGTAAAGTTTGGAATTGTCTGAAAGGCATGAAATGGGTGTGGTTTACATACATCTAGCCTACCATTGAAGAGAAAAACTCACACACACTGACAAACTATGTCAGCAGGACACCTTTTCATTTTTATATTCCAATAACAAATATTTAGGTCAACACGTATGTCTAAATAGGACAAAAATATTTCATTTATTTTAAAACAAGGTTTTAACATATTTTCTGGTTAAAAATCAGAATCTGTTTGAATCATTCACATGACAATATTTTACATTTTTGACGAACAATTTTAACACATTTTACCTAATTATTAGAGCACACATTCAAAACATGTAGGGTATATAAATCTCAATTTCTACATATTATGAAATTCAACACGATACATTTTTGGCCAAACAATATTCCAACTGTTTATCTACATATTCAGAGCTCACATCCATCAAACTGTGACAGGATGGGTTGTATCATCTCCCTTGCACATCTGGATAATGCAGCAATTTTTTATGAACAGTTTTCAAACTTTTTTTGGTTTGGGTAATTATTTTTACTCAAATCTGTTAGAGCTCAGATTCATCAAATGCTGGATTATTCAAATTTCTTAAGTCATAAATACAATCTGTACATCTGGTATTGAAATCAGCTGCAAATGTAGAATTGTACAAATATGTAAAAAATGTACCTTCTACATGCATATGAGATGTTTTCATGAAAATATGATGGTAATGAAAATTTCTACTCAGAGCCAAAAATTTCTTGGAAGCAAATCCCCAAAGTTTCGCTGACAACTCATCAGCATCATTAGGAGTGTACTAAGAGATGAGATGTCAGCGATAACTTGGGATTCTCGTCCACGAAATATTTTGACTCTGTAAATAGAAATTTTCATTACAACACTGAAAGTACATGTACATGCATGAACCCAATGTCCATAAACATTCATTCATTCATTCATTAAATTGATAGTTTTCTTAAAATTAAAAAATACTGGTGTTGATGTTGACTCCCACAGTACCTTGAACTTGATGTTGTGTTTCCAATGACAACACAAATAATATATTTCTTACCAAAAGCAAGATGTGCTTAAAATAGAAGAGAGTAGAACTGATGATGCGGCAACATAAAAACATAATAAGAAGTGCAAATACAGAGCAAAACGATAAGCTAGCGGGAAGTATATCACAGAAGCAATATGTACGTATTGTATAGATTTAACAAAAGACTTCAGAAGAGGCCGACTGATTGCTAAATGCCATCCCTATGGGCTGTTTTCCTATCGTCACAGATAAAAATCAACTGACGCCAAGACTGTTACAATTCTTATTTGTGGTAAAAACCGTTCGATACATTTTATTCTTCTGTGGTAGATATTGATACTCCGAAACATATTAGCTTTTTAAGTACCACTTCATACACTTACGTGAAATAATTACGAAAAAATAACATTATCTTTGAAAAGATCAATTCTGTGACGTAATTCTGACGTAAATGAAAACTTCAAACAATTAAATTTACTGGGTCAAAGACTAAAATATCACTCCTGTACATTATATCCCAAACAAATGCTTACAATATCATTCTAATAACACTGCTAATCTCACTTTTCTACACACTGCACCCATTAATATTTGATTACAATTGCTTTATTTACAAAAGGTATAATTCCTCCTCAGGTTTACAAAGTTGAAGAAATCAAAGAAAAAAAATTGTCACCGTATTTTTATTCTGTAAATACAATTTCTAAAGATAGATGTATTTAGGACATTCCAATTTCTTTTTTGATAGATGAAAGATTATCAGCGATGAAAATCTCACAGTCCAAAGGCTTATTACAACAGTTCCCAACAAAAATTACAGATTACTGTAAAGGAAGTGATTACAACTTACCTTGTTTTCTCTCCTCTGTCACCATATAGTTCACCAGGATTCCCGACAAAAATTACTGTTTACTGCAAAGGAAACAATTAAATTGTTACACAATTTTCTCTCCTCTGTTACGTGGGATTCTATGTTTATCAGGGTTCCTAACAAAAATTACCTTTGAATGCAAAGGAAACAATTAAATTTTGACAACATTTTCTATCCTCTGTTACCTGGGATTCTGTGTTTATCAGGGTTCCCAACAACAAAAATTACCTTTGAATGCAAAGGAAACAATTAAATTTTGACAACATTGTGTCTCCTCTGTTACCTATGTGTCTTAATTCAAAACACAAAATCTACATGACTGAACAGGAAATACAGCAAATTATACCACATTTTTTTTCTTTCGGCTACCGCGGTATTTAAATCCTCAGAGACAGGTACCTGTACAACATTTGCAAAGAAAGCCGGTTTGAGTCGATCACAATTATGAATCTCTTATAGTCTATCAGTTATGAATAGCCAAAGGTTGCAGAAATTATCCTTCCAATTTTCAGATTTTTTTGAGGAAAGCTCAGCGACTGCTCTGTCCTAATTGCACAACATTGCCTGGAGAAAATCGCTAATAGCTCGTTTTCTTCTCTTTTCGTCTTACAAGTCACAATAAAAGACTTATCATGTCCAAATTTACAAAATTAGACTGACTGAAAAATTTATCCTGTTCAACTTTATGAAAGTTGTCAAGGCTGATTGTCAGATATTAACCTTTTTCTCTTTATTTGAAAACATTAACGATCACAAGAAGATGAATGCAATCAACTCTCTGAGATTCTGGCCTTTGACCCCATCTTGATCACCTTGGTAACCCCCACAGCCATCATTCTTGGTTGCTGATAGCATGACCTCTGACCTCATCTAATCACCTTGGTAACCCACAGCAATCATTTCTCAGTTGTTGGTGACATTGGACACGACAATGCTTTTTAGACTAAGCGAGTTTGATTGTAGTGACACCCTGTTAACCTTTCTGATTAGTTTAGGTCTGATTGCATCACAATGAGAGGTTTTCCAACCAGACAGACAGACTGTGTGCTTGTACACCCAATAAAACCATTAGTTGTAGAAATATACATGTACATGTACAAGTATTCCCGAAGTTGTAATCGGGGACCGCCTGACTTATTCTAACAGAGATTTCACATCTTGTCTGTATGTCTATCCACTCTTCTACTTGTATTAAACCTGCACTAGCTGCCACTGGAACAGTTTTTGAAACTGTTTTGTGCCATCCCCATATAAATGACAGTGTACAGTATTGAATCATGTGTGGGTAAAATTAAAAGTATTTGTGTAACAATTGCACAATGACAGGGTTTTACATGACGCAATGCGTCTTTTACACATTATTATGGCCTTGTGACCCTCATAAAAATCAGGACTGCGTCCTATCGGACGCAAGAATTTTGCCGCAAGATATATTCCCCTCCGTTTGAAGTGATTGCATTAGATTCTGATTACAGTAGGACACCCCCCCCCCCCCCTCCACAAATCAATTCTGTTCTGGCTTATTTCAATCGCTCCTTTGTACTAAATTTTCCCCATCTTACAGACATTAATTGCTTGGTTTTGTAAATGACCCCCAGATTTCCAGCTGTGACCCCAAAATTTTCAGACCTTGGGTCTCAAAGACCCCGGGGTCATAACCAATAAGTGATGTAAAACCCTGGACATAGTACGGTGCAATATATCCAATAAAACAGATTTTGGGGGTCCACATCCAAAATCATGTACATGCATTGCTGTACAATATACATGTACTTAATTAAATAATAAAAAATGTAACATATCTAATTAGTGGTATTTTAAAAATTTTCAGTATTCTTGGTTGTCTGATCAAAAAATGTAATACCCCAGACACAGCTAGTGGAGGTTTCACCTATCAATCATACAACCAATTTACTGGGTTTAACTTGAGTTCTAATACCTCAACAATGTACATTGTAGGTTTCTAGCCAGACTCATCCAAACTATCAATGTTAACAATTCAGCCATCCTCCAGTTTAATTTGGGTCCTGAGTCCCTGTCACAATCTTGCCTGTATGACTACCTACTCGGAGTTGTCTATTAAACTATCGAAAGTATCACCAATTCCAGGGTTCGTACACTTAAAGCAAAACAAAATTCCAGGACTTTCCAGGGGTTTTTCGTCAGTTTTCCAGGGGTATTCATATTGATTTTGGACATTTTCCAGGGGTGTTGACACTAAAGTATATTTTTTGAATGACATCTAATTGTCTGATGTGGACGAGAAAAATCAACAACAATTCCCACAATATGTCACAAAACATTTTAAAGACAATCGACACTATGCAAGATATTGGTTTCAAAACCACGTTTACACGCTAAGATTAACGGAGAAACCTCTGTCCTACCCCATATAAGTAGCCGTTTCGTCAAGCTGGTGCATTGATCGTGTAAGATTGAGTCGCAGCATTCGTCAGTCTAATTCAGACATATCCAGAAAAATAAATCAAAAACTAAAGTTTGTCCTCGTTATTGTATGGTTTGATGTTACTAGATTTATAAGCCACCTAAAATAATTTTTTTCTTCAAAATTTTGAATAAAAACGTCATTTACGTAACGAAATTTCGAGCTATGAATAACTGAATACATTCATCGCTTGCGTCTCGATGTTTATGTACGGATGCCACGAGTTGCGGAACATCGCGATTTCAACTCAACTTGACCATTGACGAATGTTACTGTACCGACAACATAAAACAGTAGTTATTCTTTTAGAACATGTAACACAAATACCCATTTCTCGACGAAATAAAAGTCACAACTGTACTTCCACAACCCGGAAATTCAACTGCACTTCTCTAGGCCCTAGCCCTATCTTGTAGTATCAGTAGACTCGTGCGCCGAACTTGTAACAATTTCTAATCAAGGTTGATGATGCATTGGTACTCGCTACAGTGTTACGATAATCTTGTTAACAGACCTACTGTACATGTTACCCCGGCGCGGCCGGGACTGTTACCCTGAAATGACGACGGGGAGATGTATGGAGTACGTAAGCTATATATGCAAGATCAAAAGAAACACTGCGGCGCCCATTCAACTAATAGGCACGGTCTGTGGGGCAAAGTGTCTCGTGGAACGATCGCTTGACTGTCTGGGTTCAATCGGCGTGGCGAAAGACTTTGAAAATATTTTCGCAATTTCACATTTACGAGATTCAGAATCATACGAATGGGTGGCTCGAGCACAGACATGACGATCGTCAATATTAATTGATCGATTATACATGATCATTTTCCAGGGTTTTCCAGGGGTAGGGCGCATTTTCCAGGGTTTTCCAGGGCTTTCCAGGGAGGGTTTGAAATTCCAGGGTTTTCCAGGGTTTTCCAGGACCGTGCGAACCCTGAATTCACTAGGCTTAACTCAAACTCTAATGCTATCACAATGTATAGGTTTCAAGGCAGACTCATCCAAACCATCGATCCTAACAATTCAGCCATTCCCTGATTAAAGTACATGTTTTGGGTCCATGTCACAATGAGTTTATGTCCAGACTGTATGATATTACACTCCTACAAACCATGATGAATCATATTCACTAGGTTTAACTTAGAGTTCTGATTCCATTCCAATGTACATACTGTATACCACAATCTTACAACGTATACTTATTTTCGCGTAATGAGAGACATAACCACAATGTAATTTATGCGCATTGGTTTCCCCTCCATGTGTATGATTTAATCATCACATTTACAAGCAGTATTATTCTTGCACAAGTAGCTGTACGCGAATTTCAGCGAAAATATAACAGCATTTTCAATTTCCAGTCATAAAGTGTACAACTTAAGTTGCTTTGCAGTTTCATCTAAAACTATCAATTGTGTCAATTCAGCCATTCAGACTAAAACTTTGGGCTTCTGAGCCTCCTTCACAATATTATTACTTAGCGCTAGCATGTAAGATTACAAAGTATGTATGTATGTATGTACACACCTGTTTAATTTAAAGCGAGATCTAACGCCATGAAAATGTACATTAGTCTAGTAACTACATGTATACGTATAATGATCATCTCCACCGTAATGAACACCTTTCACCAGGGTCTTCACTATACTGTGTGAGTGAAGGTACATGTATGAATCATAACGATATGTATGGGAACTAGACTACATGTATCTCTTTAATATATATATGTACATGTACATTGTACAATCACCACAATGTGCATTTACCTTCCTCAAGATGTACACTGTACTCTGACAAAATTATGACCATATTTTATCCCTGAAATTTTCATAATTCACTTGGTCATTTCTTTCTGTCTATCAATATATTCATAATTTTAGATAATTTATGGGTGCCATCCTAATTTTTGATTAATTTACATGTACCTTGTGTGTACCGTCCAAAATGTTTTTGTTTTTTTGACAAAATCATAATTTTACATTGTCTTTGAACAGAAAATATGGATCATATACTAGTACCGTGGTTGTGCTACATCACGACAACAGGTGTCTACATGTACATTACTGGTTTTGCGATGCTTGAAATATAAATTTAAAAATTCCAAATTCCTATTATTTTTCTGATTTTCCATAAAGTATGCTTTAGGAGGTATACCAAAACATTTTACTTCATTCAATCAGAAAATACTCATCTAACGACCCATAGTGACAAGGTCCCCTTAGGTCACTGATTATATTTTCTTCACCTGAACAAAGAAAAGTATTGGGGAATAAATATCAAAATATATTGTAACATGTACATGTACTTGTACCTGTCCTCAGTACATTTACTTTTCTCAATCATGTATGTCCTAAACAGACAAAGTTGTTGTTTTGCCCAGACAGTTTTTAGGACCTTTTGCTTCATTCTGTGTCATCAGATAAACCTAAGGGTGCAATCCTGCTTGTAGATTTTGAGTTCACAGAGGAGAAATTCATAACATTCATTGAAAACCTTCCTTATCAACCAGGTCAAACTGAATAACACCTATCTTCCTTCACAACATGATGTACCGCAGTAGAAAATTTAATCTATCCCTCAAGGCTACCACTACTACTACTAGTACATGTATGTATCAGAACTGTCTAACAGTGCAGGTAGCAGTACATATACAAGAACTGACAACAATATATGAAAAGCTTTTTCGTTTTTTATGTTTCACGGTTTCTCTCTCTAGTTTTTATAATTGGGTACAAAAGAAGCAGTTGGAATTTCTGAACTTTTCCTGCTAACTGTCAAGATGAACAAATGAATCTGACAAGAAAGTTATTTATTTTGTCAATAAAAGTCATCCATTTTAACTTCAAAAGACATCTGCAGTATTTAAATGCATGTCTGTAGCACTTGGGTACAAAAACGGCGGTTTGAATTTCTAAACTTTTACTGCTAAATGTCATGAAAAATGAATATGCATGGCGTGAATTTTTTTTTTAATCTTTAATAAAAGTCATGCATGTCTCATATATACGTGTGTAGTACATATACCCATAATTGGGTAGTAAATAAGTGGTTTGAATTTATGAACATCACCTTTAATTAATAACGTGTGTCAAGACAAACAAATCAGTCATGTACATTTGTGAGAATGTTATTTAATTTTCAATAATACATGTACATGGTATTTCAATCATTTTAATTCCACAAACATAGTTTGTTCTTACATATACATGTGGACCAAATCTCTTTTTATTTTTAAAGCCCACAAAGGTGAAAACAAAAATAATTGTGTGTTTCCGATAACATGGACTCAGAAAATAGGGTAGTGTACATGTAGGTCAAAATTCTCCTTTATCTTTTAAATTGTTTGTATTTTTTAAATATGTTGCTTCAACTCAAAGTGAACGAAATGTCGGTCACGATACACCTTCTGCGATAGATGAAATATGTATAGGTGCAAATACATGTATATCACTGGGGAAAGAAAAGACATAATGAAGTCAAGAAGACAAAGAATTCTTATCTTTCTGTTTTAAATGTTTAAAATATGTTTAGTGTTGGCGGTTTAAACCAAGGTCGGTCAGGTTATCGGAAACACAATTTTTTTCATTTTGCCTGAGGTGAAAAACTACTTTGAATTTTAAAGTAATTCAAGCCATTTCCATACTCCTTACAGGCGATTTTTACAAATTACATTCTTTTACTTGTAATCTTGTATGTAATATTTAACAATTAAATCATTAAATATCCAATAACAATAAGGTAAAGATTAACAGGCACCAACAGACAATAAATATTGCATCACAGTCTCATCCTGTGTATCAGCTATCTACCTGACTTCACTCAATGGTTCTCTTTGAATATTCATATCTTTTCCTCTATATTTTAATATAGAAAATTTACTACCTTTTATAATTTGCCATTTTTTTCAGACTAAGACGAGTACATGTAGGTCTTCCTGAAGATTCAGTTTGTCATATGTACATTTTGTACAATAACAATACTTCTTGCAGGTGTACACTAAAGGTGCGTGCTCTAAATGCCAAATGTAATTGGCTAGTGATGCAGGTCCACAGGTGCATCGTCAAAACTTGGAGGGAGATAGGTTACCCATACATGTATAATTGGTACAGATACATGTATACTGGAGATGGAACCACTTGGAGGTGGAACCACTTAGAAGTACCAAGAGAACACACATACCTAATTTGGAGGAGGTGGAACCACTTAGAGGTACCGAGAGAACACATATCCATACCTACATGTAATTTGGAGGAGGTAGCGTAACTTAGAGGTGCCAAGAGGACACACATACCTAATAATTTGGAGGTGGTGGAACCAATTCGAGGTACAGAGAGAACACATATTCATACCTAATTTGGAGGAGGTAGCACAACTTAGAGGTACCAAGAGGACACACATACCAAATTTGGAGGTGGTGGAACCAATTCGAGGTACATGTACAAATAGAAGACATATACATAATTAGGATCACGTCAACTTGTCTTATCATGACTAAATATCTGAGTGATATCCCATACATCTTTCACAGTGGGGCGAGTAGATCACAAACCCAGTAAAACTAAAAGGCTATAAAATGTAATGTTTTGCCTGTCTCCAACATATTACATGTATGGTCTGTACCGAGTTAGAATTCACAACTACTTTTGGTAGAAGAATGTCAGCTGTGTGTACTTTCTCTGAAAGAGTAAATGTACACACACTGAACACATGTACACATGTACTTGTATTGTATGTACATACAGTCTGCACTCGGTTATACTTCACATTTGGTAGATAACGGGAAGTAGAGTACATGCACATACATACATAGACACTGCACTATACCTATACATACACCTGTAGCACCACTAAACATCAGTTCGGTGGTGCTAAAACTACTTCATAAGTTCATCATGGTATCTTCCACTCAATTCTGTGTCTTTTTAAACTTTTCAGTGGCAGTTAGACTCATCGATATTTATATCTGAAAAATATTGAACACTACCACAAACAGTAATAATATATATAATATATATGCCTCACGGTACAATAAAACAATACACATGTAGTCTCACCTGTTGACAATATAGAGAATATTACCCTGCAAGGTATAAAATTAATAATAATTACATACATGTAATTTACTTTTAAATTAATATCTTGAGGGCTAAATCTCATTCATTTTATAGAAATGAACACTCAAAGAAATATATGAAATTGGAAAGAGAAGTTATCACACATTTATGAAACAATTAGTTTTTTCAAATGAAACAACTGTGATATTAATTTCTGAAAATCTACTGAAATGCCCCGATAGTGAGCCATTGGTTCTGTAGGCATTGAAATGATAACTAGACTGAAAGAGAGGCTGACTGTCTATTAATATACTTTTTGTAATACATTAGAGGTCACCCCTTCACTTTCATGCTGCAAGTAAAAGTGAGACTGATTATCCACCTAATAATACTTTCTAGTTGTTTCCACCATGATCTGTGTTTTTGCTTCACTGTCTAACACAGTGCTTGTAGTACTAGTAACGACAAACAATTACTTTAGCCACAAACCCCCCAACGGCAGTTCTGCCTGTTTGTAGATATTTACATACTTTTTATGTATATTATGTCACTCTTGTACTCATCTCAACAGGTCATATTAACCAATTGGCTCATTTTGAAAATGGTCAATTAGAGTGACGTACGTTATCACTCCACATTGTGACCAATCAGTCTGAGTGCATTTTTTCAAACAAAACAGTATGTAAGACAGCAGATCATGATATAAACAGACTACTATCAGGCTAAAAGTAAAAGTGAGGTTGATTGTCTACCAAATATGCTCTTTGCAGTATATTAACGGTCACACCCTCATTTTCATGCTGCAACCATAACACAAAAAACATGTACTATTCTCCAAGTAAAGGTGAACGTCCTCCCTGTCTGTGATTAATTTCTATAAATTTACCTTGCTCCTGATTGTTTGCATAAATCATCATGCACTTAGTGGCTTCTACATTTGTACAAAGGAAAGCAAAAGGTTCAGTCATACACCTCAATTATCTGTTTTAAACATTTTTTTGTGGAGGGGGAGGGGGGTTGAAGAAGTGCTTTAATTTTTTTTTGTTTATCTTTCTTAATGTGTAGGGATGAAAACATTGTGATGACATCCTTAATAGCCAGGCAAGGATTACTCCAAAGTTTGATTTTGTGATATTCAAATCCCGGTGGCATTGGGAACAGTCTGAAGAATTTGTTAACGGTCTAGCCATAAGTCTGCTAGATGTGACAGTGGAAGGGGTATACATGTATGTTCCCTGTGAGTTGCAAAGCCCACAAAAATCACATTGCAAACCATTCATCTCATTTTCATCAGCATAGTCACATACGTACATGTAAGCTCAGATGAATTGCCATTGCAAACATACATGTAACGATGTTGTATGTATAGATATTAATGTCATTAACATCAATACATTGTGTACATTGCTGCATTTAACAGCACTTTCAAAACCAAACCATAAAGGCTGTACATTATGTACAAATGTATTTCTGACAACTTTTCACTACACACACGACTGCAGATATAGAAAGGTTACTGCACTTTCTGTTAATGACGATCACTCACAAAAATCCACTGCTTCAATTTACAAAAGTACATAAATTTGTACTAAATTGTAGGCAGATACTAAATCTAAAACTCCATCCAGATTTTCAAAGCTTTTTACAAGTGTCCTTACTACTATTAAGCATACCCATGTTGGAAAGGTAATTCAATCAGATTTTCCACTTTTGTGGCCAAGATTTCTAAACCAAAATCACAACACTAAGTCTCATCTTCTCCTCCTTCAATTAAAAAAATGAATGACAATCTGAACATATTAAAAGTTACTTTACAGACGAAACACAACTGGAGAGCTGGGTATACATACGTACATGTACCATATATACAAAGGTACTGTGTAGTTTATGTAGAATGCAATACATGTACATATCAACAAATGTATTGTGTAATTTATGTATTACCTTTGTATGTGATACATGTACAGTACATGTACATACAAATGTATTGTATACAAAGGTACTGTGTAATTTACGTACTATGCAATACATCATGCATTGTACACATCATGCATTGTCAACAAATGTACTGTGTACTTTATGTACTATGGGATACATGTACATATCATACATACTGTAATTTACATGTACATATCATATACAAATGTACTGTGTTATTTACGTACTATCGATACATGTACATTGTACATATTGTATACATACATTTATGTACTGTGTAATTTATGTACACCTCCATGTACATACATGTACATATACATACACATGGATATACAAATGTATGTATACATGTAATTTACATGTATGCATGTATTGGTAGGTAAGAGACCTTTGTGGTGTATCACTTTCTTTACAGCTACACATGTATACATATACACATACATACGTACATGTATGTACAACATATCATCTAGTATACAAATTACAAGTACATGTATGCTATATACATGTATGGTGTATTAAATGTATAGATGTACATACATGTACATATGCATATTGTGTACTGCCAGTGCCACGAAGATATGTGGCTGTTTGATTATCATGTTTTTACAGCTACAATGTAGGAAGTACATTGTATACTGAATGCAATTAAATGTACATCTACGACAATATACATATATTGTATACTATTTAACATATGTACATACTTTGTTAGCTTTGAGTCAAGTCATGTGTATATTTTCACTTTCATCTCCCCTCACGCCTAGTATTTCCCTATTGGTTGTGTATTCACATCTAAAATTTGACACAGCTTTCTTGATATGGTAATCATGTATACAGCTCCACTCTCCTCATTGGTACGATGTCCAATCATATAGTGACGGTACTGAAGTCATCTCATAGCACACATATTTAAAGACCCAATAAGAATTTACACCAGCTTTCTGGCCAAACCCTCGCTGAGGTACATGTAAATCACTGTAAGGGAAATGCTATATGTAGATGTGAGGGGAAATGAAAGTCAAAATCCTCACAGGACCTGACTCTACATGTAGGCTAGCACTTGGTATACGTACAGTATATTTAGTACATATACACATGTACTGCCACAAAGAAGCCTGCATGGTTTACACTTGCAGTTAGGAGCAATATGTCCTCTAATCATTTTGTTGTTGTGGGTCTAAATGATAAAAACTGGCATTTCTTGTGAGTCACCACATAGTAAGAGATGATAGGGGAACACCAAATTTTGGTGCGACACTAGAAATTGTGTGCGTCAAATTGGCTTAGCGAGGGCACACTGGTTAGGATGTACATGTACGCTGTACATGTACTGTATGGTACCATGTACAATGTAAATACAGAAAAAAGAAGTTAAAACTGAAAGCTATATACATGTACACTTACCATGTACAGACTGGATTTTTACTCTTCCAACTAGTCAAACTATTCATGAACCTTGTAGGTAGCCCGAGGGTATACACCAACTCTCATGCCTACATTTGTACATTTCCCATGTATTGCATGTTTTGTCCATTCATTTCCACATAGACATTGTCTACATGAACAGCACCTCAGAGGCATTCACGAACTCTCCGACATCGTTTTTTTAAAAACATGTTCCCATGTTTTGTGAATCTATACATGAAGCAGTAAGGCACCGTACAGACTGGATACTTACATTTCCATGTAAGTTTTGCACGAGTTATGGTCACTTTGTATGATTGCACAGCCACAAAGTGATCATGTAGTCAGATCACAACCCATAGCAAGGCTCAATTGCCAGAGACAACAATGTGACTGCAAATACTGTATTGTACATGTGGCGACACAGATCATGATTTACTAACTCTATTCCCAGGAACACGCTATCAATGTGAAATATGGGGTGATGGCAAAAAAGAAGTTATCATCAATTTTTCAAATGCATTATTCTTCGTTGGCAATTATTTTACACAAATTACTTTTTATGAATTATGACTTTTTAATAAAAGACTCTACCTTGATATATTTCCCTTTATTGTGGTTATCATTTAAAATTCAAAATTTCAATGAATTCTTGTACGGCAAAAATTAGCAGTATGAATTTCTGCTTGTAAACTTGTCACTTTTACTTCACCTATAGTTGGATTGTAACAAATATTAGCAATGGAAAATCTTTCTTCTTTGATAGAGACAAAAATGTTGCAAAATCAATGTGCAAATAGTGCAAAGGAGATGAAAATGGCAAATAGCCACACAACCCGACAAACAGGCAAACAGATGGACGTCGTTTCTCCATGTATGTTATATAGCGCCACCTTAGGCTTGCCTAGAGGGGGTTTATAATCAGTACTTCGCAGACAGAAACTGGATAAAAATTCTATAAAAAAATCCCTAAAGATCATCACAACACACAAGTACATTTTAGGATTAAGACAACCAAAATCTAGCAACTAATACAAGGTGTTATTTTATAGTTAAAGTAAGATACTCCTGACGTTTTATCTTACACTGACAAGCCAATACTTTCAACTGAACCTCTTCAATTATTCAACAATAAGCAGTAATGGGAATATTGAGATTGGCTCTGCCAGCGATGCTCTGCATCTTTTTTTTTTTTGTAAGATGATGCCCTAGAGTAACGATGGAGACAGGTTGGAGTCGGAGTACTTTACTCTTTATCTTTCCAACATTCCCTTCGCTATCATTAGTTGAACAACACCTCCAGACACTGTTCTCCTGACTGCCAGCCTCATTTAAGAAGAGGGAGGTCACAAAGGTTGACATATCTTATACCATCACCCAGATGGTACTACTACTTTGCAAAGTTGTTTTCATAGTACGATTTCTGTTACGTCTTTTAATATAAGGGACATAAACTACATTTTGTAGTTTCTACATTATTTTCATTATATGACATATTACTCTTTTGTACTTACTAACATTCTAAGATGAGACCAGAGTCAGATCTCGATGTCTTTTATGCTGTAGTTATGTGAAGAATTTTTACATTACATGTACATTGTATAGCACTTGCAAACGTGTGACATGAGCCAGATGGTGATGATTTTCAACATTATTTGTGTTTCATATGAAGAATGTATACAGTACACATATGTCTACATGTATACATAGTTGAAATTATATACTACTTACATATGGCAGTTAGGTACAAAATGTAAACAAAAGATATGATTTAATGAGTTATAATTTTGGGGTATTCACAAAACTTGACACTGACATCAAATGTATATAACTTATAAGTCTGGCTTTGGGTTACAGTATTATTTTATGGAAAATCACATCAACACAACAGCTTTTCGTAAAACGTTCAGAGGATGTCCTTTTATCATGAGAGGACGTATTTTTATTACGATACAGCGCTGACCAGAGCATAAAAGATCAAATGATGATGTATAATTATGAGAATCCTAATTTTAATAATTGTACATAAATTACTTCTGGTGGAAAAAAATTGCAATAAATTCTGACAGATTAATGATTTATAGGTGGTATTTTACTTCAACCAGTGATATTACTACTACAATGTACAATGTACCAGTCTGGCAGTAACGGCAATACTATGAAATCACAAGACATACTTGTACATATATATTTTAAATACTGTTGTGTTTAGAGGATACGTTGGAATCCAAACTATTCATTCCCATGATACTAGTATACTGTGTCTTTGTGCAATCAAATGTTCTTTAGTGATTGGGTTTCATATTGTCCCCGAGTAACAGTAACTTTACGTAAATTACATCTATAAATTGAAATGTCATTGTGACAACAAGGCATGTCATCATAACAGACAGAAGTGAAAACAAAAATTTGTCACAATGCACCAGAAATGAGCAAATTTGGAAACCTTATTCTCATGTATTCTTTGGCAGTTGAGGTTTCTTCCCTAATTTGACACTATGTTATGATTTTATTTGGTCTTTGTAAAAGAAAAAGGGGTGCGGTTCTATAGAGTGGTTTTCTCTGATACCAGAAATGGTAAGTGCCATTACAAAGTATACAATTTCTATGTAAAAAAATGTAAAAGGGTGTACTGCAGTGAGGTTCCACTTCAGAGTTTCCCACATGATGTGCATGTGTAATTCCTATTTGAACTCAAAGGGTCGTATTAAAGTGGCCATATGGACGAGGATTGGGGTATTTATGTTGGATTTTTAATTTATAAAACAATTTTATCATGGCTTCCTACTTGAAATATCAATGTGACAAAACGTAGACCAAGTCAGTGTTGGTAACTCAATAAATTGCAAAAGAGCTAAAAATGTGTAAAACAAGCGACCTATCGGTCAGAATAGCTCCGCTGTTTTTTTTTTTAATTTAATTTTTTATTTTGGTGACATGTAGAAGTGGTTCAGGTCTTCACTATGCAGTTTTGTTTTAGCGATGCAATAAAGTGGTTAGTGGTTTCATATGATGTCTCACTATAAAACACATTTTACACAGAAGTTGGTAATGTATTGTACTTTTATACCATAGTCACCATTTTATAACAAAAATCTACTGTTATGAAAAATTGCACAAAATCTCAGAAAAAAATGACTGGGAAATGCACACAAGAAAAAGAAAAAAAGAGGATTTTGAAGTTGGCTATAAATAATTCCAGTGTCTTACAGCTGTAACCCTGGAAAATTTTAATGATGAATGAAATAAACTAGGGATCTAAAATAATTTTGAGGCAATTTGAATTTCAATTTTCTAACAAATTTACAAAGTCAACAACATTCAACTTGTACTAGTTGTGGTAGATATATATAGGGAAGAAATGTATTAATCGCCATCTTAGTTTCCGTACGGCGACAATCTCAAGTACCCGGAAGAGAGTCATTCTCAGCCATACGTTACAGTGGTAACACTCGTTCATGTTCGGTTACCTTTCACAAAGAAAACACAACGAAATGGTTGAAATGATCTTCTTTTTTTTATTTCTTTTCATCACAACAACAAAATCTGCGTGATTGATCAAAAGTGTTGTAAACTAAACCAGAAAGAATTATCGGACTGGCTAAACTTCCCGATGAACTGGAGTAAGGTCCTACTACTTCCAAGTAAGCCTCGATAGTACTATAGTACGTGAGAAAATCGTCTCAAACTAGCGATACAACTTTCAAAATATAACTTGACATGTCTTCATTTGTTAGAGTTATACAATTCAAGACGGGTTTTCACTCGAAAACAACAATTCTGTGAATAATGACACTCTGAACGCAGCGATTTCTCGGACGATGTTACCACTGTAACGTATGGCTGACAACGACTTGCTTCCGGGTTAGTCCCTCGTGCATACGGGTGGATTGTCGGCGATTAATACATACATCGTCTGATATTTTAATTCACAGTGTTTCTTGTTACCGGCGCCTGTCAGCAGACTCTGCCATTTTTTTCATCATTCCATTGTATTTAAACCTTGTACTTGACATTTCGCAATATTTATAATTCTCAACAAAATACCTCAACATGCCTCACTTCGCTCGTACTCAAAGCAGCCCCGCGCGGTATGATCACGGACACTGATGACATGATGAGAGAGAACCTTTTCGGATTTACATGTAAAACGGGGAAAGATACGCAAAACATAATGCAAAGTCTGAAGCCAAATTAAAGTTGTAATTATTTTAATTATTTTTACTTGCCAAATATTTGAATTTTGGAAAGGCAAGACACGTTCATGTCGTTTAACTTTACATGTGAACTGTCGGCCATAACTTCAACCGCATGTCTGGCATGCCCTTCCTTACGCAAGTTGTCTGAATTCTGGTTCACTGTCATTCCAAATTGCACGACAATATAGAATTAACCACAAGTTACATGTTATCTGAAAACATCACACTTTTATAGTGGGTCTGAAGTGTGATTTTAGTGAGTACCAAGAACGTCCTGTGTTGATACTCAAGATACTTGCTGTGGAAAATCGCTCGGTCAAATGAGGTCACCTTCAGCTTCTGGTCGAATCAGGATAGAGTATGCAAATGAGGATGTTGCGGACTGATTTGAAGTTTACAACCCTGTTTCGAACAAACGCTTGTCATTTGGGCGCCCAATGCGTAGAATTATGACTATAGCACATATTACATTGCTTGTTTGACGTCAATAGTGTCTTTTGAAAAGTGGCAGTTTACTTAAAGTCTCGTCGACTGATTTCCAATATGGCGTCGGTCATTATGCTCATTAACATATTCATTTTTTTTTCAAATTACAAAAAAAAAATCATAAAAAATAAAAATGAGGATGTGCTGACTTGAAATTAACAAATCTGAGTAAGCTACCCCCTGCGCATCAACACGCCAGATATCAAAGCAATCTAATAAGAGGTTTTCAAGGAGTTGATGAAAATGACATTTTATGAAAAAAAATCATAAAAAATTGAAAATGGCACAGATCAACTTGGCATGAACAAATCTGAATAGCCTCCCCCCAGGGAACATGCACACCAAATATCGAAGAATTCCGACTGTCACTTCCGGAGTAGATAGTAAAAATATAAAAGTTTGACGGACACCTATGATTCACTCTACTCTCTATACCTCAATACCCACCTATACCTAAAGCTACGCTTTCAGCTTTCGCTGACAGCGGAGCTAAAAATTTGTTCTTGTACATGTACATGTACATATAATAAAAAACATCTTACACATTTATTAATATTTTGTATATTGAGTTACAAACAAGGACTTCAAGTAGGAAGCCATAGAAAATTATTTCATGAAGTAAAAAGACAAAATAAATATCCCACTCCCCATCCATGTGGTCACTATTAATTCATTTTTTTCCCCAAGTATGAATTCCTGATTATCATCAACACTTGAAAGTTGATACGGTAATGAATCACTAACAAGCCATATATTCCCACATCTTCCTTAGGAGATGTTTCCTGTATTCCGAAACTCTCTCGCATGCCTAATGAAGTATATTAATTTCATCACCTCCACCCCCTACTTAAGTAACAATCGAAAAAAATCTCCCACACCGCTAGTCGCATGCCTTTACACTTAAACAGAAGAAAAATTACTCCACTAAGTTTATTTGCATGCCTGCATACATGTACATAGTGAATCATCCAGTAATTGATGTTATCGTACAAAATTACACTCAGTTTTTACAACTTTTGAACTTAGGGCAACAAGGTCACTTGAGGAAGATGTAATCAGACTCTGAAAGCTTCAATAAATGACCTAGTTTGTCAGGTCAAAGGTCGGATGTGTTAAAGCTCTACATCTTAGTGACTCACTCCAAGCATCTTTACAGGAAGTAGATCTGACATGGTGAAGTTTATAACAATTCAATTTATTAAAGTTTCAAGGACGGTATATATGATAAGGTTTCATTTTCTGGACAATCTGTGTCAATGTTATTTTTTAAAGTTTTTTAGAACTGTGGTACTGGCAACAGAGAGACAACTTAATAAGCAAACACCTTTAATTAGGATTATGTATACAGTACATGTACATTGTATATATGCAAGAATGAATGTTCTAATCGGTTGATAGTTATAATGAAATTTTTTACTCACAGAATTAAAATACTCTTTACCAACAATGGCCAGTTTCACTGACATGACCTCAGCATCATCAGGGGTGTACTACAATGGGCACTGACGTCTTGGAAAAAGAGAACCAATTACAATTTGTATGTACAGCAGACACAGATTGAAAGGTGGGACACCTCCAGACAAGAAAGCCCACCCTAAATTGGGATGCAGGTATAGAGATCTCCACTGTATCAGTCATTAACGTACTACTAGTATCTCAAATGATGCATGTGATTACAACCCACTGTATTATACCCCTGACAATCCCACCCAAGGCATTTCTGGGATTCATTTCCTACATTTTTATAAAAAAAAAGAATCTGCAAAGTTAGTCTGGATGACCAGACTGTGGTTTAACCACAGTCTGGTCAAATTCCCTCAATCAACACATTCATGTGCTCCCTCCTACAGCGTTCATATAAACATGATTATGTTGTTGCGTCACTGTGTGATTTAGTTTAAACAGACTGGCAGTGGAGTCCTGGTTGGACATGAATATTCAATGAGCGATGACTGGCGGTGGAGTCCTGGTTGGACATGAATATTTAATGAGCGATGACTGGCGGTGGAGTCCTGGTTGGACATGAATATTTAATGAGCGATGACTGGCGGTGGAGTCCTGGTTGGACATGAATATTTAATGAGCGATGACGCTGTCATTACTAGTGACATGCGCTGTTGTGGTTTGCTCACTACTGGGGTTGAACCATAATTAACACCTTCCGTCAGGGGCTTGACTATACTGTGAGTGAAGGTATAAATCATAATGATACTGTATAGGAACTAGACTACAACGAAGTAAAACCTCTTCAGCTGTAAATGGTGTATATTTGGATGTAGAATATTTTAGTATTCATGAGTGACTCAAGAAAAATAATTAACTACAAGTAATAACTATATTGAGTCTTTCAGAAAGTGAAATGTGAGTTACTGTAAACTCTGTATGATGTTTTCAGGGTGCCAAGTCAATCAAATAAATGCACACTTTCCCATGTTTTATTAATAAGTTTTCAAAAATAAATTCTGGTGGAATACTCAGGAGTCACACACAGTAAAATTGAACATTCAGTTCCCTCCCTTATCTTGAGGTTCTAAAATTGCAATAAACAAGTAGACTGTACAAACTCGCAAGATAAATTCTTTCATCTGCATTGTATATTTGTGTACATGTATGCACTATAACTCAAAGTGTAAATCTCACCCACCTTTATAACTAAAGTTTACGAGTGTGTATAGTGTACATGTATATAGTAAACACTATAACGGCACTTGACATGTAACAACAATTCATTACTATGACCCCTTCCCTACAAAATACAAATAAGTTATAAGTCTGATACATAGCAGTACAATGTACATGTATGTTTCATATATTCTTGGTACCTGAAATAGAATATTACTGCCTAGGTGCACCATAAAAATAATGAATGTTCGATTTCCTGGTTGACATCATAACTTGTGCCCCACGCGCTTCACAGGCATCACTACAGGCACGCATGAGTTAAGTCGACTGTCTTGTTCAATTTTCCACCCTCTAGCATGAGGTAAATGCTATTGCTGGTACCGAGAATTATACACACTGTCAGGGTTTGAGTACATGAATAACTGTGAGAAAAGACCCCAAAACACAACCGATCATTACCCCACAACACAACCGATCTTTAGCACACAAAGATCTGTGAGAAAGACCCACAATGCAACCAATCGTTAGCACGAGTGACTGTGAGAACGACCCTACAATAAAATTGATCATTAGCACATGAGTGACTGTGAGAAAGACCCTACAATGCAACCAATCATCAGTACGAGTGACTGTGAGAAAGACCCACGATGCAATTGATCGTTAGCACACGAGTGACTTTGAGAAAGACCCCCACAATGCAATTGATAACTAGCATGAGTGACTGTGAGAAAGACCCTACAATATAGTGACTACAACCACAGACACTAAGGTAGTTTCGCCTTCACTGTATATGATAATACAATAGTCTACAAATGTAGTTTCCTGTATGCGTTTAATATGATCATTTCAAACTGGTTTAACTCTAGAACAACATTCTGCGCTTAACCCCCCCCCCCCCCCCCCATAGCTAAATAGTTTAATGGTATTGGGGAATTGATATAAATATCAAAACAGCTGTACTATAATTCAATATTAATGAGCAATTGTCTGACTGAAATAACCAATTGCCACTTCCTGTCAGTTTGTGATGGATTATTTCTGACATGTGCTGTTCATCCTTGCTATAGCAGGTGGTTTAACCAGAATTTCGGTGAAATTTGTAAGTTTGACTATACATGGAGAGGATAGTGATTTTAGAAAACATCAACAGGTATAAAACTAATGATACAACCACACAAACCCAAAATGATAAATACTTGACACACAGGATGTGACATCATAAGTAGAAACAGGAAGTGCCCCTATCTGCTGATGGCACAGAAAGTTCTTTTGTCTAGTAGTAAATGGGAACAATCTGGTATCTCTGAAATCATGTAACAAGGAGTTTGTCTATCATTGTCTAGGGAAAGGTTATTGATTTTATCATTCTCTTCTACAGATATCATAGTTCATACCAGAGGACTCTGATAACATTGAAATATTTCATCACTATTAAGCTATATGAATACTTCAGTTTGTGAATGTAATACTCTTCAGCACAATGCATTGGTACCATTGGTGTAAAATTTGCATGGAATAAGGCCTATGTGTGTGTGTGTGCGCGCGCTTGTGTGTGTATTAAGCATTGTGCATTTGTGTACACATATACATACACGTGATGTGGTGGGGTACATGTTCATGCATAGTAGTGATACAATGCTACATCTATACATGTATGTATGTATGTATGTATGTATGTATGTATGTATGTATGTATGTATGTATGTATGTATGTATGTATGTATGTATGTATGTATGTATGTATATATGTATGTATGTATGTATGTATGTATATATGTATGTATGTATGTATGTATGTATGTATGTATGTATATATGTATGTATGTATGTATGTATGTATGTACATGTATGTATGTATGTATGTATGCATGTATCTATGTATGTATGTATGTATGTATGTATGTATGTATGTATGATTTGAGTGTGTCCATTGTCCTTGAGAGACTTGGATGTCAACCCTGATACAAATACACTTGTACAATGTAGTCTCTGACTATTGTGTGTTTATATATGTAATACATGGATGTGTACATTTGTATGTGTGAACTATACTTGCACATATTGTAATATACAAACCTGTGTAACTGTACATGTATATATGTGTTGTGACTGGTGTACAATAGTTGTATGTATTTGTGTACAAACACTGTACATGTACAATGTAAATGTGTGTGTGCTGTGTCAGTGTGTATGTATGTATGCATGTGTGTGTGTGTGTGTGTGTGTGTGTGTGTGTGTCTGTCTGTGTGTATGTATTGTATACATGCACATTTGTACATACAGCGCTTCACTTTAACTTTTGCGTAGGAACTAGAGTATGACAATTTCGACTCCTGATATACACTGTGTATAGTACACATTACAGATTTGTTACGTTGCATGTACACAATGTATAGTACACATGTGTTATGTTGCATGTACGTCACATGTGTGTGTATATACACAATGTATATGTGAGTGATAATATTGCAAGTACAAGTAGAACTGGAGAAACACGTACCTTGTACGGAGACAGACTTCACAGTCAGCAGACTGGGATGTTAATATAGGTTCCCTTACTTACATTAGACATAAAATTTCGCTATCAGCTGTGCGTCTGCAGTTGACCATAAATTTTATGAACTATAATTACAATCTATGAAACATTTCAAAGAATGATTTATGCCATTTATGGGAAACTTCCTCTTAAGCTTTTCATTACTGAGCGATATAACTGCACAGAGATTTGTTGCATCACTTCTGGAATGGTGCATCAGATACTAGTAAAGGAAAAGCCATGTTTATGGGTTTGTTTACTCACCAGGGCTTGCGACCTTTGACCTACATTGCCATTTAGGAAATGCTTTAAGCTTTGACCTTGAACTGTATCTCCAAACTTAACTTCTCAGTTTATATTTGAAAAGTGTTTCCTGATTGGTTCACTTTGATATGACCTTATACTGTCTTATAATATGTAAAAGTTTCCTTAATTTCCTTTGGGTTACATTGTACATGTATGTCTGTTACCCGGGAAACAATACTCTATTCTATCAAACTAAAATTACATAATAGTTTGTAAATCCTGAATCTTGTATCCAAGGTATCATGGATTAATTTTAAAGTCAAAGCCAATATGACTTGTTTTTATTACTTTGAGTTTTCAGCTATACTTTGCTAGCCTGGAGCAGTTAACACTCCTGAAATTCCGTTTCCTGCCAGACATGTACACAGCTGTTTGTACGGACTCTACTACACTACTAGGCTATACTGTAGAACAAGACAGCATGGATTCCAGGCTATACTGTAGAACAGGACAGCATGGATTCCAGGCTATACTGTAGAACTGGACATTATGGATTCCAAGCTATACTGTATAACAGGACAGTATGGATTCCAGGCTATACTGTAAAACAGGACAGTATGGATTCCAGGCTGCACTGTAGAACAGTTGTTCCTGACAGCATGCTACATGTACATGTATATAAAGAACATAACCGTCTTTTCCTTACAATGTACAAATGTAATATATACATTGCAAACTTACCTGTTTCAGATATGGTGCTTTGCACACTGTTATCACTTACCCCAGTCACACATGACAGTTAAAATCTTTATAGTGAACAATGTTGTAATGAGTCTGACAAGTCCATAAACAATCTACAACTGCTTGTACCCTTGACAAAAATTAAATGAGATATTTGTCCTTCATGCATGGAATGAGACCACAATGGCCATGAAATCATTAGGAGTGATTGACAATGCAGGTTGTACATCTAAAACAGACACTCGGAACCTGATAGTGCAAATACCCCAGGATCAGTAAACTTAGCTGTATCAGGAAACAAATATTTTCAATTCTACGGCCTTCGCTCTTACCACCAACTGTGAGAGTTATTCTCATATAGTGGACAAGGAAAACCACAACCATTTGTATCACTTCATTAAGAGCTCTCCTGCTTATACTAAAACTGTTTTATAGTACTACATGTACACACAGCCAGTCCTAGATTCATTACCAGACAGGTGTGACAGAACTGTCACTTTGTTTTGTTATCCAATCTCATGTCAAATTTAGATTCTCTAGGTGACCATTCAATGAATGTGTTCAGTGCATTAACGCAACAGCCATACATGTAGTTCTCCAATCATTGCTTGAAGTTTTCACATCTTCTAAATTGAAATGTCTCTCACACAACTTAAGGGATGATCACACAATGTCGCACAAGCTCAATAAACGAATATCGTTCATTGAAGACAAAAAACCCTCACCCCTCCCCCCAAATGAACATTCACAAGTCAACATCAAACATTCAAATATGCAAAACGTAGTGATCACAACACTATGTGTACAATAAGTACAATTTAACAACATTGTAAAAATGAATTTCCCACCTTATGGACCGGTTTACTGAAACGATGGTAAACACATACAAAATATTACAGGAAACCCAGCACTGTATGTCACATTAGAAGTAAATTTTCAGCAACTTATCAACATCTCAGTAGTAAATACAGAAGCTGTTATCATTGAAGGAGTGGAAAGTTTTCGAAATTTGGTTAGAAGTGTGAAAGTTTTCGAAATTTGGTTAGAAGTGTTAAAATGAAGTTCAGCATTGATGCCAGACCCCATCCTCTCCTAAACTAACAAAGTTCGCTTATTGAGCTTGTGTGACTTTGTGCGATCGTTCCTTTTTGAGCTTGTGTGACTTTGTGCGATCGTTCCTTTTTGAGCTTGTGTGACTTTGTGCGATCGTTCCTTTTTGAGCTTGTGTGACTTTGTGCGATCGTTCCTTTTTGAGCTTGTGTGCGATCGTTCCTTTTTGAGCTTGTGTGACTTTGTGCGATCGTTCCTTTTTGAGCTTGTGTGACATTGTGCGATCGTTCCTTTTTGAGCTTGTGTGACTTTGTGCGATCGTTCCTTTTTGAGCTTGTGTGACTTTGTGCGATCGTTCCTTTTTGAGCTTGTGTGACATTGTGCGATCGTTCCTTTTTGAGCTTGTGTGACATTGTGCGGTCGTCCCTTTTTGAGCTTGTGTGACATTGTGCGGTCGTCCCTTTTTGAGCTTGTGTGACATTGTGCGATCGTCCCTTGTTGAGCTTGTGTGACATTGTGCGATCGTCCCTAAAGGAGCTGACAATGTTGTGTCTTCATCTGGTTTACCATACATGTAGCTGTGTTTGCAAAGCTTTGTGGAGGTGAATTCTGTAGAGGGGCCCAGTCTGTCAACTTAGGCCACTTCCTTTTGCAATACTTTTCCACTATGCAATTATATAACGGATAAAACACCTATAACTACTAAATTAAGTTTAGCACAATAATGCATTAATTCTTCATTTCCTATAATTTTTTGAGTATAAAGCAAACGCTATCCTTTATCTTGCCAATTTTATATAATTTTGTAAACCCTCGACTCACTTCCCGTTGTAATGATTTCTGACTTTCTCGTTTTATTATTTGTCTGTTAGGAATAAAACAATTTCTGATTACTAAATGTATTTAATGTTGTCACAGACCTAAATTAATGTATAAATTCCTAATTTCCTAGATTTGATGAGAATAAATTAAAATCTGTCCTATATGTGTACATAATCTTCTCTATTTTGTAATTTGTACTGTATCAACTTGTCTTTGTTGCGAGACAAGTTTTGACTTGCATCTGCTTTGACTTTTGTACATGTACAATGTATAATGTAGGTTATAGTTCAAAGTGTTTTTGGTCCCTTTCAATTGTGGTCAGCTCAAATGTAACTATAGACTTTGGATCCCCATGAGGATGTTGACCAAGACAGATCGAAAACTAAATGCTACAAAACTTGACCAGCTTGTGTGTTAGAACCTGTGTATATCATTTGACCTACCAAGCTGCTGAACAAAAATATTTTTGGTCAATAAGTTTCACCATATTTCTTTTGACTGCAAAGTACAACACTAGCAGTACTTCTCAACTTTTGTTATCACAAAGCTAACGCTGCCAATGAGTAGATATTTTCCCTGGTACAATAAACCTACCAAAACTTTGAAAGATTTTTTTTATCATGTATGTTCACATGTCTATATACAGTTACATGTAGTTCATTTTGGCTAATCAAATCCCTGGAAACAAAACTCACATATAAAACTTTACTATGTGCACTGAATCTCTAACTTTTATAAGTTGAAAGGATAATGTTACATGATGTTGTCAGGAATGATACACAGTGAAAGTCTTTCTGACTAGAGTACAGGTAAATGGACATATACAAGCTGTACTGCCTGATTCATAAATGTACCAGTGGCAGTGCAGATTAACTGTAGAACCAAAAGTTAAATTATAGAATTTACTACAATGTATACAAGACTCTTTTGTAAATCAAACCAGAATAAACTTCTCAGTTTCGAGTACATTGTAGACCAGTTATCTCCCTGGACTTTGGGTCAAGCATATCAGAAAATCTGCATATATTTGCATACAATTAGCATAAAACACGCTATCAATGATTCTCTTACTCTCGTTATTAAATTAATGTTTATCTGCATGTCACACTTTATTTACAATTAAAGTTTACTCTGAAAGTACAGCCAGAAATGTCTACACATCACATCCTAGTAAGTACATTTTCCATTTTCTTTTTCAAAATTTTATCCCCTTATAAGTTTACTCTGAAAGTACAAGCACAAATGTCTACACATCTCATCCTAATAAGTTCATTTTCCAATTTTTTCAAAATTTTACCCCCTTATGATAAGTTTACTCTGAAAGTACAACCAGAAATGTCTACACATCACATCCTAGTAAGTACATTTTCCATTTTCTTTTTCAAAATTTACTCTAAAAATGTTGACTCATTATATCCTAATAAGTATATTTTCCTTTTTCCTTTTCAAAACTCTAGCCTCTTACAATAAGTTTACTCAAAAAGTACAAACACAAATGTCTACTTTAAAGCACTTTATATACATGTATAAGAACCTGATAGGAATTATTAGTAGTAGAAACATTTCCTATAAAAACAAATCAGGCCCGTATGAATAAAAGCTATAAAAACCTCAATTAAATATTGAATAAACTCTTACAATATAATTGCTTTTACTCAACTTTTCTTATAAAAAATTTATGATAACATCAACTTATGACCACAAATCAAAATGGAACTCAAATTTACCAGATTAATGTGACTGTAGCTGAGATGCATAGCCTTTGTTAAAATTCGGCTGACAAAGTTTGTCTCTAAAGGCCCATAATTTCTGATATAACCCAACATTTCAAATACATGTTTGACAGATATTTCATTTGTGGGGTCTGTGTCTCAATTACAACTGGTGCCAGTCTTGTTTATGCTTGTATAGAAGACTAGGGCTATTCTACCCACTATGGAATCAAATTAAATGACACATTACCCTCACTTGTCAGAACTACTGATGATGACTAGCCCTTATTACTATACATAGACCAGTCATACCAACCTTCACAGAATTGATAAATTAACAGTTTTCAGTGTTTTAGCCAAGGTCTGGTAACCTTGGTAACAGAAGAAGGAAATGTGATAAAATTGTCCATACCATGTTACATGAGGGTTTAACATGGGATAACAAATAATGACGACAATGACAGGTTTAAAGGATGCAAATATTCATGGAACAAAACATTTAAAGGGTCAACCACTAAAATTTTGGTAGAACATATTGAAATCTACGTTACATATGATCATGGAAGGTGGGAAACTGTGACAAAAGGGCATGATATACCAGGAATGCACAACATTATTGAAAGCAGGACACTGGCCATCAATACCAGGGCGTTGCACCCTGCTAAAACCAGTCCTGGAGAACACTGACCATGTACCAGTGTGCCCTCTCATGATAGCCAAATTTTGTCGCTGTGTGTCAAAATGATAAAAACTGGGATTTCTTGTGAGTCACCACATAGAAATAGGAGAACACCAAATTTTGGTGCGTCAGTGGCACGTCAAATTGGCTAAGAAGGCACACTGCCATGTACCATAATTTTGTAGAGAAGCCTGGTATAAAATAACTGGGCAAGTCAGGCAGATTTTACCTGCTTACCACCCTTAACAAAAATACTGGTTTTACCTGGTTTTGGTTTTTGAGTTCTGATACTGTATTAAAGTTGATTTGTTTTATTCCACTGTTGAATTGTTATAAAGGTGATTCGTTTGACATGCTTTTTTTTTATTAATGGTTTTGTCACATTGATCTTTTAAACTGGTTTTGAGTTTTGTCAAGTCAATTTATTGAGTTACAAATGTAGATCATATTACACTATGGTTATCAGGTTAACTTGGTTTTTTTTTCTTTTTTTTCCATTTTGCTGTTTGTCATTTTTGTGAGGTGGATTTTTAAAGCCAGTTTTTACCTTTGTCAAGATATATAAATGGTTTATTTACCCAAATGTATAAATGATTACAAATTAATGGTAACAGAAAACAAAAGAGCAAAGGGTAAATGGGGAGTCCAGAAATAGTTTACACCTAGGCAAGCCTGACCCCCCCCCCCCCCCCGCACCACACACACATACACACACACACACACACACACACACACACACACACACACACACACACACACACACACACATTATTGTTCACTACAAATGATAACAATAAATGGGGTCAGCCATCAAGGGGACTGAAATATATACATAACTGGGAGATGATTTGTTTGACTCCAGTTTTGTCTTTTTGTGAAGGCCTTCAAACAGCGAGCTCAGCAAATATTAAATAAAGAACCAAATTTGGAAGGGGAGGGGGTTCTACTTTTAAAAAATAATTTTTAGGTGAACTGAAAAATAATGAATCTAATGTTGTATTCTTGAAGTAAAAGAGTAAGTCGTCCATATCTGTTCCATCTCCTAAATAATTTAGTTGAAACAAAGCAGTTATCCTCAAGTTATAAGAAATGTTAAAATTTGCAACAACAGTTCCAATATGGCTGCCACAGTACCAGAGTGTGACCTCAATGAGTTGTTGATGGTCACCCACAGTGTTCACTGGAGGTCAAGTGGCTTAAAGTAAACTAACATTATCCTAAGATTACCCATGGATGGTGCTATCAGTCACTGTTATGTACACACTAAAATATGAAAATAATTACACTTTAACACCTTATGCATACATGTTTATTTTGTTCACCTGACTGATGACAGCATGGCCTCCACTACAAAGAAACATTTCCTTTGGCGGAGTTTTTGTTGAGGTCAGTAGGAACATGTAGATAAATCTATTCAAAGTTGAAGTTCTCACTCACTCATTCAACCAACACTCTGTAGCCATGTTTTTTCTTCTTCTGTTACGTATATGTTACATGGATGATGCATGTAGGTAAAATCTACCCGATTTCCCTAGTTTTTGCTAGAGTTGCATTCCCTCCAATATTATTAATTTTAAATAAGGTAACATGCATATACATGGTCCTTTGCAAGATTTACCATCTTTCCCCTTCTCTGTTACCACGGTTACCCACCAAACTATGAAACAAGAGGGTACTGAGTACAACAAATGTACATGTATGAAATCTATGCAAGTTTTATCATCTTCCCCCTCTCTGTTACCAGGAACCCCATCAAAATATGAAACTACAGTACCGAGTACATGTATGAAATCTATGCTTGGTGCCATCCTCTGTTATCAGGGTTATACCCATCAAAATTATGGTAGAAGGTATGAAAATCTATGTAACATATGTGCATTTATAGATGTTCCTTCTCTAGTACCATGTTCCAAACCTTTGCAAAAAACCTGGCTTAGAATACTCACTTTGACTCCAATTTTGAAATTTCATTTATTCGTGATTAAAACTTTGGATCTGTGGGACCAAAAATCCCAAATTCATTTGTTCAATGTGTTCATTCTCAAACAAAGACATTACTCAATTTTTTGTGGGATCATGCAGACAACCGACTACATGTGCCTAATTGGAGCTGAATTTTGAATAGAAGCCATGACCCACATTTTACAAAATCCTCCAAGGAACACTTAAAATTTTAGTTTTATCCCATAGCATTCATCATGGAAAATGGGGTCGCCAATTATTTCCAGTCGCTAGAGCTGGAAGTTCAAAGAACAACTGTTATCTGCATGTAATTTAAGTTAGAACCAAAACAAGGAATTTTGTAATAACAGTGTTGCAATTAAAGCTGTATAAATCCATTAATGCATACGTAATAAAACTTAATGACACCTTAATGTATATTTGATTACGTGGATCTATGCTGCCAACAAATCTCATGAGTGAAATGACAAATTCACAGTAAATACAATTTTCCAAGCATCATTTGCTAGTATCATGGTTGGGTATTCAATTGTACAGGAGACACAAAACATCAATCATACTGGAACATTCCAAACATGTCATATTCTGATATTCTGTTTTTTAATTAAATTGCCACGCTGCCTACATGTACAACAACATTCAACCTTATTTTAATCAATGTTTTTGGTTGTCATATTCTCTCTTTGCCTGTCATAATATGACAGAACAAATGTACATCTGCATGCAATGGGAAATGTTCCTGAAAACTTCCTATACATGTGAATCACTACTCCACTCCCCCCCACCCACCCACCCACCCACCCACCACCACCAAACCCCCACCCCCACCCCATCAACCTCCAAATATTGCAAATTCAGGAGCTCCCTCAATAAGGCACACATGCATGAAATACCCCTCCACAATGATAACAATCCTGTGTTAATTGGGTGTGGTTTCACTTTTAGACTATACAAGTCTGACGCCATGTTCTCAGTATAAAATGACATGTAGTTACATCGACTTCCACAACAACTGAGCCCATCATAGATGTATGCAAATTAATATTATCATCTTCAAGCTATCCTAGAATAACACCTACCATAGTACCATACACATACATGTACAAATAGCCTGGGGAGACAACCCTAGTAAAAACACAGTATCTCATTTCTAAGAAAACCGTGGGTTAAAGATGTACAATATTGAGTAGAGGAAGAACACTTGTGTTAGATGGCAATGGCTATGGAGGAGATGCATCATATATTATATAACACCTGTAAATTGTAATGTACCTACTTGGTATGAATCGTGACTATGTCTTGAAATCCTACAATGGCGGTTTGTCACTTCGTGTACACATCACATCACAGCCATTAAACCTCCTAGGCAAGTCTGAGTGCTGAAGAGCACTTTCTTTCATCTCAAAAAAAGTGTTGTGTTTTTCTACACCTATTCCCATTTCCCGCAGTTCAAAAAAATCTCAGTTCTTTTCAAGCAATACAATCAAGTCGCCATTGGCATGGAATACTGAGGAACAATGGAAAGCGAAAGACTGGGTAGACTTTTCATATTCCTGGTCGTTGCCTGGAGGGGTTTTTACTCATTCTGATATTCAATTGCATTTCATAAACACAGAGATAAAAGAATACCTTTGTGTGTACAGCTGTACAATGATTTTCTTCAGATAGGGAGAAAGGTGCTGATAACGAAAATAGCTACACAACTGACTTCTGTACCATCAAATTTTAACATTGAACCACTCTACAAATGTACTATACACATATAAAATTCTGTGTTTTGGCTAAGGGCTGAGAACCCTGGTAACACGAACGAGCAAATCTGGTACTACTGGCAGAGTTTCCAATACATGTACAATATATACCATAATGTTGGTGGAAACCCCACATTTGACAGGGATACAAATTTAGACTTACCCACTTACATAATACTGTCCTTAACAAACACACTTTAAAAAGCATGTACATGTATACAACCACATATTACATGTAAATTTATAGTTATACATGCAGTATACATACTACTGTACTGTACATTTTCAGCATCTTCGAGGACATCACATTTCTCCTCAGACTAGAAAATATGTATGTTAAAACTCTATTATAGAAAGACCTAATTATGACGCAGGAAAATGAATGTTCACGCCTGTAATGCAAAATATACCGCAAGTCAAAATAATAACATATTTTCCAGTACAAAACTTTGTGAATTTACAGTCTCCAAAACTTCAACTGGTTTGTGAAGACTAAATTCTGTGCCTTATTGAGTCTAGAAAAAAAGTATCCAATGTGGCTATAGAGACTTGTATTCAAAACACTGTGTAGATTTTGATTTAAATTTTGGGTTTTGTAGTCAAATTTCTCCATGTGAATTGTTTCAGCTACAATTTCCCATTGATTTCTATTGGTCTAACAAGCTACATGTACCACCTTAGTTTAATTTGGTAGTCTAGACACAATATCTGGGAGTCTATACGCCCTTGACTACTACTAAATTCAAGCCCTGACTGTAGAATAAGCGAGTCGTTTTTATTTTTTTTAAATTGAAAAAATTTGCATATAAATATTACATGTACATCATGTATATGTACAGACTGGCATTTTCAGTAGCATACATGTAGAAAGTCTGTGGGTACACACACTGAGGCTTTAACACTCTGGAATTTGTAACAAGTACATTTGGATTTTACGACATACCAATTAGGCAGAGTAACTAAAAGGCCCTCACTTTTATGTGTATATATGTATACACAGCATTGCTATTGTGTTCAGTAAATACATATGTAAGACATGAAATTCACACTGTGACATCAAAGAATTACAGTGACTACATGACTAAGAAACATAAGTAGATTTTACATGCTTGCTACCCATCATAAAAACAGTTACTTTGGAAAAATGGTAAAATGGCTCAGGTAGATTTTATCTACTTACTATTCATGGCAAAAACATGTGTAGAGAACCCTTATAGGACAGGGGGAACTCAGGTAGATTTTTACCAAGTCGATACCATTAGGCATAGAAAAAGAAAAAATTGTGTGGTTCCGATTACATTCAATTTTAGAATAGGTGAGGTAGGTAGATTTTTTATTTTATTTTATTCATTTTTTCATATGTGAGTGTCTAGATCAGGTAGTTATGTTTTCCTTTATTTTCCATATGGTCTCTGTGTTATTGGTTTCTTTCCGTCAGATCTACAGCCATTACAGATTGGGTCTCTGTGTTATTGGTTTCTTCCCATCAGATCTACAGCCATTACAGATTGGGTCTATGTGTTATTGGTTTCTTCCCATCAGATGTACAGCCATTACAGATTGGGTCTCTGTGTTATTGGTTTCTTTCCATCAGATCTACAGCCATTTCAGATTGGGTCTCTGTGTTATTGGTTTCTTCTCATCAGATGTACAGCAATTACAGATTGGAAGAGCAGTTTTATATTGTCTTTTTAAGTTGATGTCAATTTCCGCATCCACTATTTCTTGCGAGACTTTATGACTTCATTTTTTTTCTTGACTACGTAAAAAAGTCAGCGTGAAAAACTAGGTGGGGGTCGGGTAACCAGAACCAAGCAACTTTTTATAAGGCTTTAACAAAATCAGTTACAGAATCCTGATAAAAGAACTGAGGAATTTAGGTAAATTTGCACCTACATTTTTGTACCTGTCACCCTAATAAAAAACGTTGGCTGGGAAACAATGAAAGGACTTCAGAACTGAGGCAGATCTTCCTTTGCTATCCTTGAGAAAAAAAATAGTGAATGGTATAGCAAAATCTACAACCATTTAGGTTAAGTCATGTGACAGTAATCTGTATGATCAAATGAAAACTGTGACATTCTTTGAATGATTCAATGACATACTTAACATGACAGTGGATTAACCCCTACTGGTATACATGTACCTTGCACTTTCTCCCACCAAAAATGTCAAATATTTTTGGGTTTTTCTAATGTTTTTCTTTTTGGTTTTTTATTACATTTTGTCATATTTGATATTGCTGAATACATATTTTGATTATAAAATATACATGAAGTGTGAAAGTCTACATCAAAACAATTACTTTTACAGGGAAAAATGTTAGTTTTCGGTAAATAACCAAAATATACAAAATATAGCTGTATCCCTCAGTGTTTTCTCTGGACTCCCTCCTACAGAGATTGTTACATACATGTACATGTAAAAATGCATATCAAATCAGGTACATTTGTAAGATAATATATATACTACATTGGTCAAGTATGTATAATGTGACTACCCAGATTTTTACTGGCATTCAATAAAATAATTTTGCTATAAAAATAAAGATATAAAATGTATGCATTAGTAACTTTTTAGTAAGTTTTACCAGTCTTTCTCCATACATGTAGGTTACCAAATTTTTCAAAACATTATCAAACATACTGAAAACATACAGGGAGCTTTTGTGTAATTTTTACCATGTCTCCTCCTCTCTCAGTGTTACACTTATTTTGAAAAACTTAGAAATATAATAGGAAGTCAGCTATACGGTTAGTGCCAAATTCCTCCCATGGTACATGTAGCTCAGGGCTACAACAGGATCAGGTACTGAACGCAGAAAACTGGAAAAACAAAATCAATCACGCATGTCCAATTCCTTGAGTTATTTACCATACCAGAAAACCCCTGGCCCTGAAATTGAATTAATGGCAATGTCACTCACTGGAGTACACTCTTATTGGTTTTAGAGTACTGAACACATAATGTGTCTCTATCAACGCCTACAGTAGAAAACAAAACTTGGGTAACCAGGCTGTCACTTCGTGTTTATAAGCTAATCCTGAAAACAACAGCCAAACCCAGCTGAGACCGTCATCAAAAGTTCAACACATTTCTTAGTTAATAAGAACCCTCTAGAGTAACTCCACCTGAGACCGTCCTCACTTTACAGACACTACAAGCACTAAAGATGTTCTTATTTCGTTCTGCATCTGTTACTGACTTGTCCCCCTCAAGAGTATTCCACTGTCATCTTTAATGACACTGCAACATCATTTTTGCATTTACATATTCTCCAATATATACACACCACCCTTGATAACAAATTGAATGGATAACATGTCGTTTACAAACACAGTAATTACTTCATTTGTGGGAGATTTTTTGATAACTTGATATACAATACAATACGACTGCAATCTGTTACATAGATTGAAATGCTTGCTAAGATATGGGGGTCAAAGGTTAGCAACATGACCCCTTGCACATATAAATATATCTGACTACTTCATTGCCTCAGTACTTCTTCACCATTCTATCAAGTTAGCATAGATAGTGTCAAGTTGTGTGGGTATTTTGACTATCATTTCCCTACATATAGAGATGTGGGGGGATAGTGGTCAAAATCTCTACTTGACTTGACTCATGGAGTGGTACTTCCATGCTTGACTCTGTGGCACTTCTTTCATGTCTCTCTCTGAAACTTGAAAGTCTTGAAAGGAAGTGACCAATCCTTATACACTGTACACTGCAAATAACTAGTGATGACGGGGCTTTTCATTCTCTAATTAAGCCATATCCTGACCACTGAAAGACTATTATTGGTAAACATTACATCAACACCTTCGGTCTAGACTATGCATCTATAAACCCTCCACCCTCCACCCTCCCTGGAGGGCTTGGTCTATGGTCTATGTATGAAGTAGTCACGAAACTTGTCTTGGCGATACTATCTCAAACAGCTTTCCATCCATGCCAGTGATCTTGGTGTTGTGTGTGGAGTGCTTCTTGAGATAGTAACACCAAAACATTCATGGAGGTACGGTATACATTATGTATGTGGTTAGATTTTTGAACAGCGTGCAACAAGATCAAGTTCTGCCAATCTTGAGAGTAGTCCTAGTTACTAATTAATATTCACCCTAATTTGCATAATTAATATTCATGACTAAATTAATGATACAATCAAAGTACATCATAATATTCACATACAAGTACTACATGGTTAAACAAAAAATTAAAGGCCAGTTTAGGATTCACTCCAGACCACAATATTAACACTAGTAAGAAACTCAACTCTAAACTCTATCTTTACAAATTGATTTTTTTCAATCAGTGTTTTCATTGTGTGTTCTTAAGAAAGCTAAAATTATTCCAAACTAAATGTCCACAGACGGTGTAGACTTTCAAAACACTATGAACAAGTTTGTGTATATCTACACGCACGTCAAAATATCCAAAATCTCAAGAAACCTTAGACTTACTTGTACATATACTATACTACTGAGGATGCCAAAAACTTCCAACAGATTAAAACAAAATAAATTTCTTTTTTATAGCGTGCTGTGTGGTGCTCCATGTCATCAATAATCACAGCAGCTTTTCCATGCCCACATACATCTAGAGCGAATATATCCTATGTCACTACATTTCACCATTTTAAAGCCATAACGTAATGGCTAAAATATTCACAGAAAGTGGCCAAAATTTTTTGAGATTGGCTAATTCAGTGGCTAAATGTTTTAATTCGCTAGTGGGAGCCCTGGAAGTCATTGCTGCCATTTTGGAAAATACATGCTTTCACCAACCGTCACTGTTGCTAGTACTTTACAAAGTGTTTTCAAACTAATAATCAGACATAACATCCCCGCTTTATCCAAAGATATATTAGTCTGTTATACTCTTTTGACAACATTGAAGAAATACACATATAGAAAGTCTATTCACACATTGCTTTACATGCAGGCATCAATGTATACATCAGTTCACATTTCATCTTTGTAAATAGTGGTAGTACTAGTCGAGTATTTGTCATTATTGTAATTAATGGTCATCTACATTGTTTTGATTTTTATTGCTCATTGTCTTTTAAGTCAATCAATGCATGGGCAGAAAACTACTTAGGTGATAATGATGGAAACCCACGGGGCCGGGGAGGTATAAAAAAAGTGCTAGTATTCTGGTAAGCAACCTCTGCATGGCGGTCAATAGTTTCAAGTCCAGTCTGACATAGGCATAATCTTGTTGACAGTCAGTGGAGTGATAGAAAGGTTTAGAAAACAACCACACAAAGTTACTACATTTGCAATACCCAGCCTGGCTCAAATCCATAACACTAACAGTTGTCCAAGCCACATACATTTTGTAGCCTACTAAACATTGTATCTATCGAATTGATACGGTTGTAGTCAGTTTTGACCAATGGAAATCAGTAGAAAACTGTAGCTGTAGCTGAAACAGTTTACCTGGCCAAATCTGACTACCTAGCCAGACTGAATGATAGTCATCTTCAGTATATTTTAACTGCATTGCGACATGATGGGCACAAAGTCAATGAAACACATACATATTTCAGGAAGACGCTGAGCTCAGAAGGAGGATGGAGAGAGAAATTAAACCATCAGGAGTCTTCTTGTTTGCCTACTTACTGTGAAACCAATCACAGCATTGTGTCAGTGAATCATCAAGATGATTTAAAGGGTCTTGAAGTCAATAAAATGACATTCATGAAGGTACTAAAATTTTAACTTGGATGAACACTCACTGATGTGAAACCAGTCAGACAAACTAACTCAATGCATGACTTTCTATTCTGATTATTCATTAACACGAAAGCTCCACTTTGGAAAATAGAGTCCAATGAATCTCACTCACACACCTTTTTTTCTTCCCTGATGTGACATCTGTGCAAATGGCATGTGAAAAAAGATGTGTATTCAGTAAATAAGTAAATTTTACCTGGGCATTTATATGGAAATCAAAGGTTTTAACAGAGTTATGCAATTTGGATTTCAAAGAACTCAATAGTCACAGAGGATGTATTCAATTTGTGTTTCAACTGTTTTCTATAGTATGCACTGCTCTTTTAACATTTCTGACACGCCAATAAAATGTTTTAGAAAAACTGACAAATGAGTAGAATACTAGCTTAATTACAACCAGACATAAAGGGAATCACAAACGCTATCTAAAAATCAGTTTTCATTCATTCGCTTCCCATTTTCACTAGAACACCATGTTTCAGTCCTTTGACAACTACTGTGATTCACAACGATAAATAATTCAAGAACTTTACATGATTTCCTGAATGAAGTTTATTAGGTTCCTTTAGGTTACCATGACTTTTGAAGGGTATACTACAAATAATATATAACATAATTCAATTTCAGGGATGTCAAACTTATGTGTCATAATCTTCAAAATTAATTGACAATATGAAATATTACAGAACTACAAGTAACAAATCTTTTACCTAGAAATGTAAGACAACATTGAATCACAGGAAAATGGCAATTTTTTTTTCTACAATATCACATCAAAGTAAGCAGAGGCAATCACTGTTGCAGTCAGTTTAAATAATTGATGACTGTGACAAAAGATATACATAAACTAAATCACGGATCTATTTGAAGAATGATGTGTATACATAGAATTTGTTTTGTATAAACATTAGTGTTGTGTCGCCAAAATATGTATACGTTATATGAATAGCAATTTTTTTTATTCAGTGTTAGAGATAACCTTAATTTGACATATACATATCTAATATGTCAAGCTACGTATTACATAATGTGCAATCATCCCTGACGCTTTGACAGGTTTAACATTCCAAATTACAATTTGCCTTCACGTTTTACTTTTCGAAATTTTCCACACTGCATATCATTGCCAATTTTGACGGATGTGGTCATAGGGATTTCACCAATAAGGACATTTCTTGGAAATTAACGAACGCAGTGATTTTCTACACGTTTTTTTTTTTAAGGAAGAGGAAATGGCCATTCAAACGCCAGAATAGTAATACGCATACTAGTACAGTAGCAGTACCACAGCAGAATTCATACTACTTACTAGTAACTTGTTTACATTCATACCACATACATAACTATCTAAATTTCCAGGTCTAAATAAAGTCTTCGCGATTCCGTTTTGTGACACTCTGGTATTGCAGTTATGATGAGCGTTGGTTTAATGGGCTATGCATGGGGGCGTTCAAACTTTTCTTTCAAGACGTTCAACTGAGTGCAGTGATCACTACATCACGAGCAAAAGCAAAATAGATACATGTAAGAAACCACGACTGTAAGAATCACACGCGACACACAACTGACGGTGTACGTAACAGCACCCACATGTAATACACATGCCGCGTGCGTTATTACAAGATATAACCACAGCGTACGATGCGGTATGTACGTGCAAAACCAAACGCATCAAATTTTGACAGGAGACGAGCAAAACAATGAATGGTTAACGTTTGAGAGTCGTCAAAGGCCATAGATCAGTGTCCAAGTACACAGTCATATACACAACTCCATTGACAGAAACTTTTATACAACAATGATGTCCGTTGTTGCCCCCATAACAAAGTGTCGTATTGTCCATACTCACGTTTAGTTGGTGTACCAGATGTATTAAATATCCATGACAATAGTGGATATAACGGTGTTCGGCAGCAGGTGTGAATTCCGCACAGTTCTACGAAAGTTACTACGACGTGCTTACGATCGCTACACGTACATACAGGCTGATCAATCCACCAATTTCAATATGGCGTTACAAAGCCACTTAGATAATTACTTCCAAATATGGCAAGTGATGAATATCTAATAAGGTTAAACCATGTTCAGACAGATATAGGGAGTTTGTAAGATCTCACCTTTCAGTGTAGAAGTCAATTAAATGTCATTCCACTACCTTTTCCGCACTTTGAAATACATTAGCGTCACGCTATATGTGGTCAAAATCAAACTAAGAGATTTAGTCGATTGCGTTAGAGTGTGCCTGTTGATTATAACACAATCTTCTGAGGCTCCCTTTCAGGAAATGTTAGCCAACTTCCGTTACCCATAATTCCCACGAGCGGCCATGTTGCTTTCTTTTCTAAATCGTGTTTATCTGGGTGATCAGTGTAAGTTTGGATGTTTTAGAAATCGATCATAATCCATGTCTAAACGAACCCAAAGAACCCCCTCCCTTTCGTAGAATATTCTACAATAATCAGAGAATAATATAGTGTTATTTTTTGTTTTGTTTTTCAGCGAGGACGTCCGCATCACCATGTCTGACGCGGAAGGGTAAGTGTAAACTCCATGTGTATGGCTTCATAGCGTGATATATTGAGCGACACACATGCATCGGAACACCTTGTGAAGAACTGTTCATTTTCTATTGCTTATCAGTAGTCATTAATGCTATTAAATCTAGAATTGTATCCTTTGGTGGTATTTCCAAGCTCTCATAAGCTTTAACTTGTACCCGTTAAGGTCAAGACGGCCGACGCCGGTTTAGTAATTTGTCTACGAAGTCGTCTGTGGTGATGATATAATGCTGATTGTTTTAGTGTGGCGCCAAATAATTTCTCATTTTGAGACGTCAGAGCAGGATCAGCATACTAACCAGGATAATCGTCTAGGGCATGTATATCTGTCAGCGTGATTTTAAGACTATCATGATTAATGCACTATGTCTGCTTTCTCCCAAATACAACAATTACCATTGCAAATACTTCTTAGGCATACAATCTGCCCCTAAAGACTAGTGTAACAGCATAGTGCCGATATGCAAAATGTGATCTGTATTTAAGAGGACCTGACAACTTACTGAACAGTGAAATCCCAGGTCCAATGTAAAAATTCCACCCCCAAAACCCTTCCCATATGGTTGTAAATTCTGGAAATTGTACCTCCTTTCTACACTGATGCTGTAATTTATTGATGGAAATAGAAGATAAGTTGTAATCCTCGGGGAGATGTCCATTTTCTAGTCGATTTGTGGGCAAAGAGAAATCTCCAGAGTTAATAAATGGCCATGTATATCCATTTAGTCTATTCTGAAGTTTACCATCCGTGTATCAAATTAAAGAGTGGTGTGCTTGAGATTCAAGTGCTGTACAGTAAACAAGAAAGACTAGTAGAATATCTGCATGAAACTGTACTAGACACTTTGGAAGTTATAATTGGTGTTGTAGAACAAAGTATTACAATGATGTGTGAATGTTTTTGTATATTCACCAAATCAGAGATGACACACCCACTTTTACACTGTGTTGCTGTCAGGGCTTTTTGATGAGCTATTTTCGGAAATTATTCTATTGATTTCCATTGCTCTTAATAGAATAGACCACCTTATAGGTTTGATAGTCTGTGTGCCTTAAACTACTGCTAATTTCAAGCACTGTATATTGTTCACCTCATCAGAGATGATACACCCGCCGTAGCTGCAGGTGGTCCTATGGACATCAACCAAGCACTGCAAGAAGTGTTGAAAACTGCTTTGATTCATGATGGGTTAGCTAGAGGTCTTCATGAAGCTGCCAAGGCCCTGGACAAGTAAGTAGTCAGTGTGATGGAAGAGTTTGTTCACACGTAGGTTACACTACATGGTTCTTGCAGCCTTCTAGAACATATCATTCACGCTAGGTGTTATACTGTATACCTTCCAATATCCTTGGAGAGGGTAACCTCCGTACTAGGTGGTTGCAGTGTACTTGTAGCTGTAGTGCACTTCTCTCAAACATGTTAGACTTGACTGATATGCATAAAGTCGCGGTTCACTTCAAGAAAGTCTCGGTGTCTTTGAATACAGGTTTTCAGAAAGTGAACTTTGACTTCTTGCTAATCGAAAATGTTTGTCAAGATATGAGACATAACAAGGCCATGCTGTGCTTTCACTAACGCCGTAAAAACTGCATATTACCAGATTCCACTGCGCTTTCACTAACTCCGTACAAGGTACCCAACTTATGTGATAATCTAGACATTCATAACTTCTGCTTGTAAAATAACCTACTTTGAGGATAGTGGTAAAAAAGGACATGGAAATCTTGGCTAAACTACCTACGTTCCTTTCCAAGAATTCTGCCAGAATATATTTGGCGATTACATAAATGTGAAGATGTGTAAATTTTGACAACAAGTCATAGTAATGATCACTTCATTCAGTAATTCAGATTCCCTGTCAAAAAAGTTCACTTGATATCTCTACTTCTCCCTACTCTACCTGAAGTCTTGAGGGACAGCTAACGTTATTTCAGAAATAGCAACTGACAATTTGAATTTTGTACACCATCCTTAGGACTCCAGGCTCGGTAAAGGCTTTACCAAGAAATAACTTTATAATTACATACGTCATTATATGCTGATTTATGCGAATTTTTGTGCACAATAGGTGTATTGGATCATGGCGCAATACTCAACTCATAGTCAACAGGACGGCAAGCGAAATTCAAAAAAAAAATTGGAATGTCACTTAGGATCGTTGAAATAACGTCAGCCGTCCCTCAAGACTATGGGTAGACTTACTTGTCCCTTGAGCAAAGAAGACTTTAGATCTAGATTATGTACTTACTTAGATTGATTATATATTTTGGAATGCTAGGGCAAATTTAAAGAGTTGAAGGTGCAGTAAGCTCAGGGAAAATGCAACCAATTAATCATTAGTCAAACTTTAGATTATCTGCTGAATACAGATCAGGTGTCTGTCAGAGTCAAAGTTTTGTCCACATCATAGTTTTATATCCTTGCAACATCAATGTTGTTTGGATGATGATTACATACGAGAACATGTGTAGAACAGTGGTCCACTTGTACAATAGTAACGCATCTGTTTTCAATTTAGGGGCAGAAAGGTTAGTTTAGGGATGGAAATGTCACTGGATGTATAACGTGGTTTGTACAGTGTATGTAATGCAATAACTGGGTACTTCTGCTTATGTCCCACTCGGCATGGTCTTGTGTCACTTACAGCTTGAATGATTGTTGAAAGATTCAGTACAGTACAAGTTGTAATAGAGTTCAACATTACAGAAAAAATGTATCACAGTTCTTGTAGGAATGAAAATAGTTGGCAACACATTGCACTCTTAGAAATGATGACATGTTGTTAATGTTTAGGGGAACCCTAGTAACAGAAGAAGCAAATCTGATACAACATGCAAAGATTTATGTACCTTTATTCCATAATTTTGTTGGGGAACCTGCTAGCTTGCAACCTGGGGAACCTGCTGGCTTGCAACCTGGGGAACCTGCTAGCTTGCAACCTGGGGAACTTGTGTAGATTTAATCCACTTCCCATCAAGAACACAAACACTGTTGGTACAGCATATAGAATACTTAAGTATGTATTCGTACCGACCTAGTTTTGTTTAATTGTAACAGGAATAAAACAAATTATATGACCAGGCTGTCAAATATAGAGTCTCCAGAGTATTACAGGGCATTTTATTTCAAATGTATCATATTTACTTAGAAAGCATCAACTCTTACGCTTTATATTCTCTCCACAGACGTCAAGCCCATATGTGTGTTCTGGCTAACAACTGTGATGAGCCTATGTACGTCAAGTTAGTGGAGGCTCTCTGTGCAGAACACGGCATTAATCTACTCAAGGTGAGTCATACCCTGTACTATGATGCAACAGTACTGGTGTCAATGAAATGTAACTCTAATGAAACAAGACCCTTCATCTAAAACTGATCAGAAAATGAATTGTACCAGCAATGAATTAAGACCTTGCATCGGATTTTCTAATTAGAATACCACCTGAAATTTATTAAATAATGGAAGTGATTAAACGAACACTCCACAGAGACTGGTTATCCAGTAAGAACAACTGGATTTACAGCATACTGACAATTATACCATGCACAAGCCAAGTTGTTGTCCTTGAACAGAAAATATGGGTTATATACCCTTATCACTCTACATCGCATCAACCTGCATCTACATCACCGGTTCTACGGTACTTGCATTATGAGTCAAAATGTTCCAAATCATTATTTTTTCTTATTTTTTGTGAATTATACAGGGGGGGGGGGGGGGGGGGGAGGGGGTTTAATAATTATGTTTCCTGGAAAATAGTCTTGACATCTTGTAACTAGTCATCTAGATGATTTGTGTTTTCCTTGGCTGAATGAAGACAAATATTTGGGGAATAATATCTAATTATAGGACTGTGTATAAAAACATGGATGTTACTCCCCAATAATTTTCTTCTTTGTTCAGCCTTGGAAAATATGAGTGACCTAAGGAGCCTTAATGACAAACCCTTAAGGTCACATGTATTTTCCAGCAGAAAAATATTGAATAATATAATTATAAAAGTCTGGAACAATAATAATGAGTTAGACCAGTTTGACTCGTATTTCAAGCACTGCACAGATCCAGTGTCATAGACACGAGTTGAGTGACATAAAACAACCAGGATATATAACCCATATCTTCTGTTCAAAGTCAATAACTTGGCTTGTGCATAGTATAAAAGCAAATATAGGACAGTGTGTCACTTCCATTCAAAACTATTACAAGGACCAAGCTTTATCTGACAACTAAATCAGACTGAAAGTCTTGTCATTGTATTTATCTGAGAATGACAAAATCAAAATGTTATTTCAGACTGAAAGACGGAAATTATTGGTACTTCTGTTCACCATTAGCTTAACACAACTAGTTGCGACAAGTAATTACAGGAATGTGCAGAACAACAATTCAAATCTTTCAATCTATTCACACCTCAGCCCAGGAACACTTACTACATTTCTTTTGTGAGTTATATATGTAATTGGGGTATAGCTCTGTCTCAGATGTGGATGACTAGTCTTGTGATTTCAGTTTTTGTTGTCATGGTTTCTTGTATGCTGTAGAGAGATGACTCACACCTGCCTTGATTTCCAATTCTTATGTAGAGGGAGATTAGGTGAATTTACATTTAATCAGCTCAGCGCAGTAACTGACCGTTCCTTCAGTCGACATTCTCCAGGATTTAGTCAAGATTTTATTATCAGAATTGCACACTAACCACACAACTCAGTGACTCTATAAGTTGACATTCTCCAGGTTTTAGCCAAGATTTTGTCATTAGAATTGCACACTAACCACACCACTCAGTGACTCTATAAGTTGACATTTTCCAGGTTTTAGCCAAGATTTTGTCATTAGAATTGCACACTAACCACACCACTCAGTGACTCTATAAGTTGACATTCTCCAGGTTTTAGCCAAGATTTTGTCATTAGAATTGCACACTAACCACACCACTCAGTGACTCTATAAGTTGACATTCTCCAGGTTTTAGCCAAGATTTTGTCATTAGAATTGCACACTAACCACACCACTCAGTGACTCTATAAGTTGACATTCTCCAGGTTTTAGCCAAGAATTTGTCATTAGAATTGCACACTAACCACACAACTCGGTGACTCTATAAGTTGACATTCTCCAGGTTTTAGCCAAGATTTTGTCATTAGAATTGCACACTAACCACACCACTCAGTGACTCTATAAGTTGACATTCTCCAGGTTTTAGCCAAGATTTTGTCATTAGAATTGCACACTAACCACACCACTCAGTGACTCTATAAGTTGACATTCTCCAGGTTTTAGTCAAGATTTTGTCATTAGAATTGCACACTAACCACACCACTCAGTGACTCTATAAGTTGACATTCTCCAGGTTTTAGCCAAGATTTTGTCATTAGAATTGCACACTAACCACACAACTCGGTGACTCTATAAGTTGACATTCTCAATGATTTAGCCACACATTACAGATAGTGCAGCTTGAATATGGCAAATGTTTGGCGATGCAAACCACTTCAAGCACATTGGTGTCCCAACCAAGGTGTTTTCTTCCCTGATTGTTACATTAAAAAGTGCCAGGTATATCCCAATCTAAGTTCATGAGATGTTTGTAATTAGAACTAAAATGAACAAATTTGTGTGTGATTCAGGTTGATGACAACAAGAAACTTGGAGAGTGGGCAGGTCTGTGTAAAATAGACAGAGAAGGCAAAGCAAGGAAGGTGGTAGCATGCAGCTGTGTTGTTGTTAAGGTAAGTTTGGTTGGGTGGGAGTTGCAGTAGTGTAACTCTCGGAAAAAGAAATCTATAAAAAAAAATCTTGTAGTGTCATGATCAGGTGTTATGACCAATGTCATTAAAAATGAAATGGTATGGTTCATGGATGACATTAAAGTGTTTGTAAAAGGAACTATTCCCCTATCCAGAGAAAAAAAATTGAGAGGAAAAGGTAGATTTGACTGCATATATTCACACACCTAGGGAGTTGGGTTAGGATTAGACCCCCTGGCATACTCCCGATTTGTATTGCAGAAAAAAACACACCAAATGGCCACTTCCTACATTTCTCTAACTAACCTACATCATCTTGAAATCAATGTACTTTGTCAGGAGTTGACTATCACTAAGTTTGTATGTATGGCCTTACAAAATACACAGGGTCACACACATTGGCAACCTTCTTTACCTCCAAGACTGAAAGCGTCACAAGAAGTTCACATCATTGTCCTCTTTCTCTAGTTCTCTGCCTAACATATTTGATGTAATCTATCCTGTAGTCCTAGATCAATGCACTGAACAAATACCAAGATTAAATGGTTCACTGCATATTGGCACTAAGCTTTGTAAATTTCATAGTTCACATAGCTAAGTGTATAACTCAAGCCTTCAGCAGACTTGCCACAACAATACACACAGAGACGAGGTCAGGCCGCAGTACAGCTCATTAAAAAGTGACATTAATCGTTGGGCTTGTACAGGTAGATTGAAGAGAGTTAATTTATGTTTACATATCTCTAAATACTAATGCCCTGAAGGAGATTATGTATGGTGAATTAGATAAAGCAAACTAATTTGTACATTCGGCCAGTGATCTCTCTAACTCCAGTCACTTCACTCTATGAATACTAATAAGGTGGCACCTGTAATAACTTGCTATGAATGCCATTGTCAGGTACCTAGAGCTGTGGTCAAGTTGTACTGTTTTACTTGGGTTTGAAACAAATACAAGAAACGTGAAATTTGGGGGAAAGTTTATTTAAACTTCTCGGCTGTCCTAGCTTATTTTGAGGGTGAGGGGTTATTTGATGTGGAGAATTAGTATTTAGTTTATCTGTACATCAATTTGTGTTTTTGTTAACATTTAGCACCCTAGGTATAGAAAGGAACTAAGTAGGGGGATTAGGAAGGTGGGAGGGGATGGATGATGTATCAACTTCTGTTTTTGTCAAGGTTTAGTAGCACACCAGAAATAGAGGGGGAGATGTTCATACATTCATGGCTTTTTAAACCATGTACCATGATTTTTTATCAGAAACCCCATGAAAACCTTGGAAGCAGAGTAGATTTTATGTCCTTGCCTCTCTCAACCAAAAACACTGGGTGGAGTAAGGAAATGTAAAATTGAGAGAGATTTCATAACACTGACCTGTATGTATCTTTGATCAGATTTATTGTCACTAAAAAATATTACAATATTTCTCAGATCTTGATTCATCTTGTGTCCTGTGTAATTGGTACATTTGACCCAGTTGTCTAAAGTCAAGAAAATGACAATTTAAATTTTCATTTTAAATGCAAATTCGAAGTTACATTTATATGCAAATTGCTGACTTTGGTAACATAGGTTGTAAGAATAAAACAGTCAGTGGTCAACCTCGAATGAGAAGACATATCACTGCAGAATTTTAATGTCAAATACATGCTCAACTGATACTATGGAAATGAATAACAAAGACATACATGTACTGGAAATATTGCAGTTGCCAGTCAGCCACAGAAGAGTTCATTAGATAGATAATCATGATGTGTGACTGATTAGATTAAATTTCAAATGCATGTTCAACTAAATTTTATAAAATTGAATTACTACATTTTTTGAGACAGTCTTGTTAGTAGTCTAGAAAGTGCTCTTTCTAGTCAGAGACAGATGAACTATGCAGATTTAAATGATCTTGGAGTCATCAATCAAATTTTAATCTCAAATACACATTCAACTTGTTTATATGAAAATGAATTGCTGGATGACGAAGATGACATTAACATCTGGGAAAGACATGTCGTTGCCAATCAAACAGCAAGGAGCTAGTCAGATGAACTTGGGAAGTCATCGATCAATATCTTCTAGTTCTGAAATCTCAAACAGGTTGTAATAAGCAGTGATAAGACAACCCCAGATGTAATTGACAACTTGATAGATGTGTTCTGGCAGTGATTTAATAATATTAGCCGATCAATGTCAAGCAACGTTTGACATTTCATTGCATTGATTTTCAATAGCTGTCACAATAAGTTGACCTATTCTAACGAAAACCAACACCTGTTAGTGTCCGATGTCACTGAAACATGACACCTGCCTAATAACAACTCAAAAAGCCCCCACTTTTCTTGAAATTACCAAAAGAAATTTACATAACTACACAGTGCAAATGTTAACAAGTTGTCAACCACAGACATTTTGTGATTTTTTTTCAAGTGTTTTGCGTACATAATTGCATTTGTTACTTCCATCGGATTGATTTCATTAGTTCTGACGTACGACATTCAAAATCCGAATTAAATCGTAGAAATTTCATTTACGTTGACTTTTTATCCTTTTCTATGTTTGGGATCACGGCAATTGATTGGATGCTTCCATTTCAGTTTTCATTTATTTGGACTTATCTCCTCTTGTTTCTCAATTTAGGATTACTACATTTGTGCAACTTCAATTACCAAAACTGTATTTATTTTCGTTTCATCTTGTTCTCAATTTTAAGATTATGGTGATTTGTGTCACTTCCATAAGACAAATTAGACAAAGTTTGACATCGTGTTGTGTATTTTAAATTCATTTCTTTCTCAATTTAAGATTACTACAAAAGATGTAAATTCCATAACATTGATTCAATTGATTCCAGCACCGTTTCATTTACTCTAACGTAATCCATTCCCTATTGATGTGTATATCAGTTATTTTGACTTTGTGTGCGCCATCAAAATTTATTGCCGTACATTCCATAGCATTGATTTCATTTATTCCGACTTTTTTTGTGTGTTTATTTGGCAGTTGATTCGTCATCCTGACATCTATTTTTGGCCTGATCTGATTAATTTACAAATTCCATCACCGATGTAAATTCGATAACGTTGATTTTGTTTATTCCAATTTTGTGTTCTTTATTTTGACATACATCATTCTTCATTCAAAAATCACTTTCAACTTCATCTCATTATTGTTGTAAAAATTCCATCACTTCAAATTTTGTTTATTCAACCTCGCGTTGTTTGTGACTTTTGTCACCCATACAGTCTAGGATTTTGACTTTATGTTGCCAATATGAGGTTATAGTCATTGATGTCAATTCCATTACTTTCATATCATTTATTTCTGACTTCACATCTTTCATTTTGACGAATCTTGACCATACAGACGAGAATTGTGACAAATCTCATCAATTTGACATGATCAAAGACATGAATTCCATAACGTCATATATTTTCATTTCCAACTTCATTGATGTCTTTCATTTTGACAAATCTCATCCATACAGACGAGTATTTGACTTGATCTCATTAGATTATGGTTATTGCTTTTAAATTCCGCTACGTTGATTTTTCGTTAAATCCAACTACATGTTGTACTTTTTGACGCTTCTCATCATTACTGACATAGATTTTGACTTCAAATTTGTTCTCATTTTGAGATTATAGTCATTACAATTTCAATAACGTTGATTTCATTTATTCTGACTTCATAATGTTCATTGACATAATACTATGGCAATCAAGGTCTCACTTTACCAAGATACACACATAGTAAACGGTTGTTGCACTGTAAGATCACAGATATCAGCAGAAATGCCACCCTACTTTAAGTGCAGTAAAAACAAAGTCCATTCCATAGCTTATATCAACATGTCACAACAATAGATTTACTTTGTGTCTATCTTGGTAAACTGAGACCTTGACTGCCAGAGTAGTATCATTACACTTTATAAAACCAACGGCCATTCAATACATAAACTTATATCAACATGTCACAATAGTTTTACTTTGTGTCTATCTTGGTAAACTGAGACCTTGATTGCCAGAATTGTATGTCATCCACCCAAAGTAGGAGTTTCATTAGATTTGACTTTACATCATTGTTTATTCAAGATTACTGATTTCATTTCTTGTGACTTAATTTCAGGATTACGGTAAAGAAAGCCAAGCTCTGGATATACTACATGAATATTTCAAGTCCAAGAGATAAACTTAAGATGAAATGAAGACAGTGACAAACAGAAAGATCGTGTGTAGAGAATAACTTGACATCCTGGAATTCTATATTTTTAAAAGTATAATCTGAAATGTATCACTCTGTGATGACTTTGTCACTGCAATAAAAACATTGAACGGAAATAGTACTTTGTCTGTAGCATGGCTGAAATTGGGTTCAGAAGAAGTGTGGGCATGGAGAATGTGTGTGTGAAAATGACCCTCAAACACTGCTGGGTCAATTTCATTGATATTTGGTAGGGTATTGTGAGTGTGTGTAGTTGGGGAAATAATTTAAATCAAAGTGTCGGCATAGATTAGTCTGTAAGGTACGCCTTGACAGGGTGCCCTCACACATCTGTAAACCCTTTCCACAGGAGGGCAGAATTTCTTGCAGTGTAGGCATTGATTTGCAAGATGGATATATAAATTAGCCATGTGACGAAAGATTGGGGCCAAGTACACAGGCAGTGGTGTAGACTAGCATCAGAAACTTATTAAAAAGAACAAAAATTAATGAATTTCTAATGCTAAAATGATTTATGAAGTTAACTTTTTTTGCTGGACTGGGGCAAAGACATAACAGCACACCTACATTGTTCAGTGAACTTGCCTGTGTGGAGTGGTCAGATTACATAACTACCAGTAAACTCTGGTAAGAGTACCGTACAATGGTAACACCTTGAAACTGGTGGGTTGGTCAATTAAGCATATTTCAAAATGTTTTTTTTTTACTAAAAGCACGAGTCCATGTTGGTTATACTTTCATTATATACTTTAACATTCTGAATAGTAAAATGGTAAACTCTGAAGGAAACTTTGAACCATGTGTTTTACATGTATTAAATTAATTTCCTGAATTTCAGTATTCAAAGATGATTTTTTTTGATAGGATATGCACTCTGAGGTTGCCATCTGACAAGCAAGGCTGCCCTTAACTGATTGGTTGAATGTATAACAGAGTCAGCAAGGCTGCCCTTACCTGATTGGTTGAATGTATAACAGAATCAGCAAGGCTGCCCTTATACCTGATTGGTTGAATGTATAACAGAATCAGTAAGGCTGCCCTTACCTGATTGGTTGAATGTATAACAGAATCAGCAAGGCTGCCCTTACCTGATTGGTTGAATGTATAACAGAATCAGCAAGGCTGCCCTTCCCTGATTGGTTGAATGTATAACAGAATCAGCAAGGCTGCCCTTCCCTGATTGGTTGAATGTATGACAGAATCAGCAAGGCTGCCCTTCCCTGATTGGTTGAATGTATAACAGAATCAGCAAGGCTGCCCTTCCCTGATTGGTTGAATGTATGACAGAATCAGCAAGGCTGCCCTTATACCTGATTGGTTGAATGTATAACATTTATGAACAAAGTCAAAAACTCACCTTTGCTTTATCACAAACCATTCAGCACCTATTGTTAAACTCCACACTTGACTCTGACCATTTGTCTACCTGATTTCATTGTTTAGAAAAGAAGAACGTGTAAAAGCAATTTGCCGTAGGCCCAGCCATAGTCTATCTTTGACATGATGGGGATGGGGGTGGTGTGGCATGTTGTGATTCCCCCATATTCAAACTTCAAAATAAACAAGTTGTAGTACACAAGAACCCAAAGTTTGTACTGTGTGGCGTAGTCTGCAAGATATGGCGTATGCCACGCCTATCAACCAGAACCCAAAGTTTGTACTGTGTGGTGTAGTCTGCAAGATGTGGCGTATGCCACGCCCATCAACCAGAACCCAAAGTTTGTACTGTGTGGTGTAGTCTGCAAGATGTGGCGTATGCCACGCCCATCAACCAGAACCCAAAGTTTGTACTGTGTGGCGTAGTCTGCAAGATATGACGTATGCCACGCCCATCAACCAGAACCCAAAGTTTGTACTGTGTGGCGTAGTATGCAAGATATGGCGTATGCCACGCCTATCAACCAGAACCCAAAGTTTGTACTGTGTGGTGTAGTCTGCAAGATGTGGCGTATGCTACGCCTATCAACCAGAACCCAAGAGAATAGGAGACTGGTAAGGCTAAACTCATCATATTACTTTTACAACGTACAACCACATCCCCTATACGACTATGGTAGAACTTAACTTGTGGCCAGTTCTGGGACAAAAGACTAGAGGGCGCTATATACTAATGGGTTGCGATTGTAGCTTTTTTGAAGCAAGTGTGCGCTGGTAACGAAATGATTGCAGCGCATGAATGGTTTTGGACTGCCTCGTCGACCTAACAACTCAACATACAACAGAAACATCGCGAATATATTCTTCGTAACTGTCACGAAAGACCCTGCCCAGTTTACAAGGAGAATCGAATGCATAGGGGCGTGTAATATTTCATAGATTGTTGTTTTCCAGGTCTACAGACTAAATATAACAACCTTTTGACTATATATTCATACCTGTAAGGAGAAAAGATATTTCTACTAGTATAGTATAGAGATTGATACATTTTTAGCAGGAGAATTTGTACGATATTTTCCTAAGAAAATTCGAAAGCGGCAATCTAAGCAAAAATACGTGCCCCTGTGATCGAATGTCCATATTTTACGAGCAAAGTATGTTACACAATGTGTTGCATGCTGATATTGAGTTGGGGAAAAATATATTCTTTTCAACATAATAAAATTTGCAACATTGTGTAATCACTCGATATTGTAGCTTTACCTGTCAATCAAATACTGTTGACAATGCTACGCGGAATGTACTAAACAAAATAGAGCCTCTTTGAGCCGGGTGGTGACTGTACACACCGCGGCACTTTCGATTGTACAAAATGGGTAAAAACAAAATAACTTTAATAGTGTAAAATCGGCGATTGGAGGCGCTGTCTAACGTACCTTTTATGAACTAGTAGTATTTTACCCATTGTATTGATGGCATATGCTGTTCATGAAATGCTAAAAGTATGCAAATTTGATTACTGGTGAATAAATCAAATTGCTATGCTTTTAGAGATTTGACAAACACCATAGTCCACCATAGAAAGATAATAGTATACATTTGGTCTCAGACAACTATACATCATTTTTTCTCTACAGTTGTCTGAGATCTGGTAAGGACCTAGACTCGCCCCTGTTTGGGCGATTCTGACGAGAACCATTTTCATACAGGGTGATTACGCACTGTGACCGTTTTGCAATAATCACAATTACTACCTGACGTACGAACGTGTCTGTTATCTTTGTTAGTGTTGATATGTATGTATGTATGTATGTATGTATGTATGTATGTATGTATGTATGTATGTATGTATGTATGTATGTATGTATGTGTGTGTGTGTGTGTATGTATGTATGTATGTATGTATGTATGTATGTATGTATGTATGTATGTATGTATGTATGTATGTATGTATGTATGTTGTTTGTTTGTTTGTTTGTTTGTTGCTTGTTGTATTTTGTGTGGATTTGTTTGTCGTAAACATATAACAAGTTAATTAAGCCTGGGTTCTCTGTGCCCAAAGTATTTTCATTGGTGTATATATTCTTCACTGCATTCAGCAAAAGCAAGCCCCTATTCAGTATTACTATCACGTGACTCACAAGAAATCCCCGTATTTACCATGTTAGAATGAAGAGAACAAAGAGACGTTGTCTTTCATTTGGGGTCACAGAGGTCACAGTCAGCCCGAGGCTTAGCTTCACAACTTGATGACACTTTCTATTTTGATTTTAAGGAAGGTAAGTACAGTGTTTTATTTCCGTGTACCTTGACCAGATTCATACATCAATGTGGCATATAGACAAGGGATCGTTCCATTGTCTGTGAATGTGGTAATGAGCTATAGTTAGAGACGCAACGTCAGTATTTGATACCCGAAGTGTAGTCAAGGTAGCGACTGTCCGAGATATGTGGGTGGAGGGTCTATGGTATGAACGTTCTTGATTGTGTTATTTGCAGGCATAATTTAGAGTTTCTATGTCCTTATGACACAGTTAATGCTACGGGCGTGTGTTTGTATTGTCAAGAAAAATGTCTAAACGTCTGAAAAGCACATGAAACGTAAATACTTTTTCCGATAATTAGAGTCACGTGATATAATTCTGAAAGAAATGGTAAGCAAATGGACGAGTTTGGGTTGACTTTTGACCCATAGCCAGTTGGTTTGGAACCGATTTAACTTTGTACAGAGTTGACTTGGACCAACTTTAATAATTTGATACTGGTTGGTTTGGCCGACTTCGAGTTGAAATGGATTAGGGTCGTCGTTTTGAATTTGTGTCACTACATTGCACCATTTCTTTTCAATTTTTGTAACCTCTGCCGTACGTTATCCATAGAGAATCAGGAAACAGGAACTAAATGAGAATGTTCTCTCATGCTAGGTGTTATGTTGACAATCATTCAAGGAGTTTATTGTGGTGTTGTAGTTCCTTAAATGTGACAAATAGAAAGTAAACAGTCCTGGGTAGTCTATCAGCTAGCCCTCGGATGTTCTTCCGATAAAATACGACACACAGCCGAACAACGCTATCGAGGATGGAACATCCGAGGTCTAGCGAATGTCATCAGGATATAAATAACTGCCAATCAGAGAACCGTATTAGCGACAAGCATAAACAGAGGACAATAGCTAAATTTTCATGAGTATTCATCTTAAGGAGGGGCTTGTAAAAATAACCACCAATGCGTTAACTAAAATGTGTGAATGACAACGTCTACACACTCATCAAACACAATTACCATAAACTGATAAGACATAGTAATGACATAAATGTGTTTGTCAACACCTGCATGCAGAGATTGAATATATTAAAGTATATATATGCATATATGGCCCAACCCACCGCTTATCGTAATCTCAATGGAATGTCCGGTCTGAAAATGACATTCGCTAGACTGTTCGGGCAAGCCCTCACATGCGAACTTCGTTCGCTTATTATATAGCATCGAAAGAAAGCCCGAACGTCTAGCAGCAAGACTAAGTCCTGGGTTGTTTTGTAGTCATATAGACAACGACATATTCGGATAGTCGGGGTAGTAGGAGAGAAGGGAGACTTGTACACCGATAAGAAATGGGGATTAGGCCTAAAAAAATAATCGGTTTTTTTTTACGTTTTCGAGAAAAAATAATAAAATCGCAAAAATTGTAAAGTCTCACGATAAATGTATAGTAATGTATAAATGTATGCGGAAACTGACCAACTTAAAAAGACACTCTAAAACTGTTCTTCCAATCTGTAATGGCTGTACATTTCATAGGATGAAATAAACAACACAGATACCATTTGGAAAACAATGGAAAACCTGAACTAGACACTCAGACAGAAACAAATATAATAAAATAAAATAAAAAAATCTGCCCACCCCACCTATTCTAAATTTGAGCGTAATCGGAACCACACATTTTTTTAATTAGGCCATATAGAAGACTATGTTATTTCTACCAAGGAGATATTCGGCAAATAAAAAAGATAACTTAAATTTGGACTGATAATATATTTATATTGGTACTACAGATTCACACACGGTTAGGGGAAATGGTCTGACATTTCTTAAAATGCAAAGGGATGGGGCGCAGGAAAGTCGCAAAGTTTGAGGAAGAATTTTTTGTAACTGCACCAACGTATTTCAAAGACGAACTCGTACATGAGGTGAATAAATTTATAACACGCTCTCAATTGGAAAACTTATCGTAACCGTAACACCGGATCCAGGCAGAAGTTTGTCCAAAATATAGAAAACCGTTAGTCACGCGCGATTCATTTCCGCTTCCTTTTTTTCGCTCTAACAATATCATACTTAGGCCTAACAAAAAAAGTTGTGTGGTTCCGATTGAACGTTTAGAATAGGTGGGGTAGGTAGATTTTTTTTTCATTATATTTTTTTTTCATATGTGAGTGTCTAGTTCAGGTAGTTATGTTTTCCGTTATTTTCGTTATGGTCTCTGTTATTGGTTTCTTCTCATCAGATGTACAGCCATTACAGATTGCAAGAACAGTTTATATTGTCTTTTCAAGTTGATGTCAGTTTCCAAAGCCACTATTTCTTGCGAGACTTCACAATTTTCACTATTTTTTTTCTCGAATACGTAAAAAGATGTTTAGGGTCGGCGTGAAAAGCTAGATGGCCTCAGACAACATGCTGTTACCAAAAGAACTTTTACGTACTTAAACAATGAATGGCTGACAATTTAAATCTTAGTGGGTATTCAAAAGTGTTGGCAGAGTTCGAATTATCATTTTGTATATATGTAATCAAAATTTTCATAGAATTTCTAAAGCTTCATGATGGGGCAAATACTAAATCCTGGGCTGGGCCGTTGGGCTGCGTCTGGGCTCTTGAAAACTTTTATTGAAATAGTCAATACAATAGACCTTACACTATTGCAAGGGTCGTTTTCTTTCTCATTTATATTCCTTAAAACACTGATGCAAAAATTGAAGTCATATAAGAGAATACCCACAGGCTCTAGATGATAATTATAGTAGATGGTTATTACTGTAACAAGGTATATTTGGTATTAACTACTTGCCAAGGTATGTTGTACCATAGAGTATTTTACATGACCTTTGACACAAAATAAGACAGGGAGGATGAATGAGACACTTCACCCGTCACATGGGCACATGTCAAGTTGACGTAAACTGGATATATGATAAGTACTCAATCGCCCATCTAGTAAATTAGTTCCTCTTTTGGTAAAGGTGAACTGAAAACAAATGAAATTTGTTAAAAATTGATCAGTTTCATTCTTTCAGTGTCAATTCGTAATGAAGACTTATGTATCGAATGACCAACGGGAGGGCGCTAGTCCCAACTACTATAGGCTCCTTTGGTTCAGTGTTAGTGCAGGAGGAAACTGGAGTACCCGGGGAAAACCTGTTTTGTACGGTAGAGTCAAACTGAACGACACTCTTCTTAATTACAGCGTGGTAAATTTTAATCAAACCCAACCCATACACCTGGCGGGTTCGAACCAAGGCTGCAGAGGTAAGAGGCGTACGCGTACGTACTAACAGCTCGGCCACCGCCAACCCATAAAGCTTATAGCTTGCGGCAAAAGTGTTGCTTCGACAATCTGGGAGAATTAACCAGTTTCGGACGACGCTGATTTCACCTCTATTACATATATCAACAAGTTGAACACAGAATTGCTTCTACATTTGTAAATGTGCGTTTAGTGTGTTATTATGGGGTTTCATTTGTACAATAACGCTGGTCAAAACAAGGGCCTTGGTTAAAGACTGTCTCACTTTAAAATAGATTTCTATACCAGTCCTGTATGATCACATTGATTAGTGGGGGCTCTGAGTACAATAAGTGGGATTTTCATTTATATCTAATAACTTACAAACCTTTAAGAGGAACAAAGGTGGGCTGATTTTGTCGTAGTTACTTTTTTATAATTAGGGGATCCTAAGTTATTTGCATTACTAATTTCTCTGTCTCTCTCTCACTCTCTCTCTCTCTCTCCCTCCCCCCCCTCTCTCTCTCTCTCTCTCTCTCTCTCTCTCTCTCTCTCTCTCTCTCTCTCTCTCTCTCTCTCTCTCTCTCTCTCTCTCTCTCTCTCTCTCTCTCTCTCTCTGATCTCTGATCACCGATCTCTCTCTTGTGTGATCTCTCTAAAATAGGGTTATTAAAGTTGCCAGATCTGGCTTAGAAGAGGCCTGGGGCAAGGCATTATGGGAACTAAAATAATGTTAGGCGCTTCATACATGTGCGAACAATGTTGACCACTATACAGGCTATAGTTGTGCATTATGGGAAATTAACTATGCCGCAATCAACTATAGACTGTATAGTGGTCAACATTGTTAGCACATGTATGAAGCTCCTAACATTATTTTAGTTCCCATAATACACCTCGTAAGTATTAGTACAACAGGCCCTTTCTAAGCCAGGTCCTTGAAATCCCTTTCATTTTTTGTTATTATTTTTGACATTTCTAGTCTAAATAATATTAATTTAATGTAATGCAAAAGAAAATACAACTTTTAATTATCAAATATTTCAGAGCCGATGGAAACCGCGTCTATGAGTTAATGGTTACGTCACCAACCATAATCGTTAAAAGTCCACTGTACTTTATCGACGTCTCTGTGAGAATACTGTGATAAACCAACTTTGATTTGAAGATGGGCTCGACTCGAAACATATCATCATCAAATTGGATTGGCGGCCATGGCGACTTCAGATTCAAAAGAAGCTTCTACCTTGGAGCTTTGTATAATGACAGGAAAGTTAAGGAGTCATATGACAGCGCACTTCACGGTAGCAAAATGGCGAACAACAGAAGTAAAGTGATGTTTCTAGGAGATTCCCGTACTGGAAAGACTAGCCTTCGACGATTATTAACCGGTGAAACCTTTCAACCTAATGAACCAAGTACAGAAGGAATTGAAACAAAAATGTGCGAGTCAAAAGAAGTTGATGGTGACGGGAAAGAACGCGAAAAGAACAGAAATGAATTTGAAGAGGCGGCATCTTGGTATACAGCAAAATCTATCCTGACGTCATTGGTAAATCCAAAATCAAATGAAGTGAAAATGAGCCCATCCTCAATTTCAAAGCATTACATCAAAGACATATGGGTAGTTGCAAACTGTTTATTAGCAGCAATGATTGGATACATAACGATTCAGTTGTACCAAGGATTCGCATTTCCATCTGTATACTTCGAATTGGCCATATTCTTGACCGTGCTATTGTGCAGTAGAGATATTCTGTTTTGTTGTCGATTTGGTACAGGCATTGCCATGTTAGTACTTTTGGATATGTATCTTCGACACCAACAGGGGCTATCAGCTCTTGTTTTGAAGATTGAAAATGTGCTGCCAGAAAGCAAATTTGTCAGTTCGGTTACGTTTTGTGTAGTGGTATTGATATTTACATTTGTATTTGGTATTTTTATCACTCTAGGTTCACGTAATGGGATAGCATTTGTCTTGTGTTTGCTTGTATCTCCTGAGCAACTGCACATCCCTTCAGTCTTTGACTTGCCTGAACTAAGTTATGACGACATCAATTGTTCTTGGATCGTCACTACATTGTTAGTTTTCTTCGGAATTCTTCTCGCTACTGTCATCCAAGTACGTTTCTTCACCACAAAGTTGTCCTCGTTGGTCGGAGCCATGTTGTTCGTCATGGTGTTTGGCTTTACATTGCAAACCGTAGGCGATGCATTGCCTTTCCAGGCTTTTATAGATGTAGCCATCTACAGCATTCTCTTCGGTATTGGGGCTATGAATGGTATGTTTATCGGCAGACAAATAGACATCGTTTACTGCTTCGACTATTGGACCACTCGGTTACTTGGGTTATGCCTAGGCTGTTTTGTCGGATTTTGTATTGGCTGGAGATTATGGCCCCCAGAGTCCACCATCTTGTCATTAATGTGTCGTGTTCTTTTTTCGTTGTGCCACCCTGTCGTTGACCTGTATATCTTCATTAAGGTAAGACAGCAGAATATTCCAATCGTGCGGGTCAGAGATGCAATGAAAGAGCAAGCTAAAGGTGTTGAAAATCTTGCAATGGCATTAAGTCTTTGGGATTTTGCTGGGGAGAAACTTTACTATTTAACTCATCACATGAGAGTGAATATGTACAAGAAGAGATTCCGTTAAATTTTCTTCAATTTTACGAAACCATTCAACAAAAGCGGAAAGAAGGGCAAGAACAAGGACTCACTGGGGTCTTTTGTCGATATAAAGAGGTGCTAGAACTTGTTTTACGTAAACATGAAGACTGGAATGAACATCGTGTTAAAGCTATGCTAAATTTCTTCCATAATGCAGGAGAAATAATCTATCGGTCAGACGATGGTGACTTGGGAAAGTTTGTCATTTTTGATCCTCAAGTTCTGATAGATGTTATGAAGAATTTCTTCAAAGTACCCGCACTCTCAGAAAGAGCAATCTATTTGAAATCATCATGGAATATTTTGGAAGTAAAGGGGGTTGTTGATGATCGCCTTATGAAGCATTTTGCCTCCACGTTGGGATTGGCCTCTCAGCAGCTTACATCGCTGTTGATGGCCTATGATCTGATATGTCCAGTTCCTGAGTCAAATTGTGAAAATGCATCTTTCTACATAGTTCCCAGTTTATTGCCAGATCACAGTACAAAGCATTTCCATTGGTGGGCATCACATACTGATGACGACACTTTCTATTTCGATTTCGAAGATTTGTTACCAAGCATTTTATTCCCACGCCTCTTAGCCAGATGTATTAACTCGTCTAAGGTGGTCGACCCTTATGTCCGAACAGATGTATTTTCAGATACTGGATTCTTCTCATTCCATAATAACATCACATTTAAACTGGAAATCACGAGTAACCCACCAGACCAAAATCTAATACGGGTTACAGTCCAAAAGGCATCAGGATGCAACTCAAGAGAATTTCTGACGTGGTTGATTACTCAGATCAACGCAATCAGAAGTAGGGATTTCCAGTACCTTAAATACACATTCGGAGTGCAATGTCCTTTACAGCATAATGGTGACATGTATGGAAAGAGACTGCATATCATCAAGCTTGCTGCGAGTGATCAAGAGTTAATACAAGAAGACTCCTTGTCTTGTCTCTGTATGTCCAGAAAGTTAGAGGTTGAATACATCCCCAAGATTGAGTGCAACACCATGGATACCAAGATGACAAACAGTAAAAGGAAGCACGTGAAGAGGAAGAAATGAAACTTGAAGATATAAATTCCTGGAGGAGAGAATAGGCAGAGAAATAAGACAGAGAACATAGACTTTGATTTAAATGGGATTATTTTTTGCTCGAAGTCGACTTTCTCAGTAACTTTGGCAGGTGTACAGTTTCACACCAAAGTGTTGTTCTTGATATATTTTAGTAGCGATAGAATGTCACCACACAAGAACCATGCAGTTCTAGCGGTAAATGTAACAACTGTGTCATCTACGCGCCAAAGAGAGCGCCACCAATGATTTTATTTTACAATCAACGGAAAATAGTAAGACTAATTCAGAAATATACTCGTCAAAGTGCGCCATCAACGACTGTATTTCATTGTCTTTTGATTACACTGCTGTGGTTATACAAACTGAAGAGAACGCCTGTTGTTATCATCACGGTAAAAGATAGACGTTACGATGTCCTTGGTCAACAACGAAGGATTGAACATGAAATCTCAGACTACTACATTTTCTATAGTGGTCTCAGATAAATTACTCTTTTAACTTTAATATACTAGATAATTTAAATATATTCTTTGTTTATATCTCTTTTGGTGTACCTTACCTTGTCGTCAGAGGATATGCACCCACTCACCAAAATAAAGTTGTTTTATACACTATATCATATACCGACAAATATACAGAAGCTTGTGCAGATTCTGCACTGATCTGAAGTTTCTTTTCACCGAAAATTTGAATTTTTTGCTTTTATGTCCGGATGTACCTACTGGATGTTGGGAGAACACTTTCTGTAGATTGATACAGCAGAAGAAACTTAGCTGTGCAGAATTGATGGAAGATGCACACAAGCCTTGCCTGTCTCTTGTAGAGAGATATATTGTAATACACCTGTTGCATGTGTCTGTCTCTTTGAAGATTAACCCAACCCGTGTGATATATTTAAATATGAATATCACATCATGATTGTACACAGCATGTGGAATTCCGTCAGTCAAATTATATCATGGGCGTGTGGTGTTGTCAGTGTTTATTTAATAATCACACCTGCAAGAGACACGACATGTGCAACAATTGAATTCATTCTGTCTGTCGATTCTGCAGAACTAAGTTTCTTCGGCTGTAGACGTTGGTGAACACATAAAATAAGTTTACAGTAATATTTTTTTTTCACGGGTTTATTTATTTAGAAAATGGTGACTTTTTATGAACACAGAATTGATTTAGACAGCAATTAAACCTTTTCTTGAATAACATGGATAACTTACTGGTACCGGTAAGTAAACAATTTGTTCAGATTGTAATAAAGCTTTGAATTTTTTCATTATGAAAGATTTCGATGCTGTCTGTGAAGAATGTTTAATTTGCGATTGCAACATTTCAAAAGATATCACATGATTAAGGCTACAATAAACACAAATAATTATCTGAAATCAGTACGTATGGTGAATATTTAAACCCAAACGGCTAATCATTTTCTCTGCAGGAGCTGTCGATAAACCTAGATAAAATAATAGCAAGTTTGTCGGATATTGATAATTTCATGACATTATACTATACGTAATAATACAAAATTCTTATACAAGATATGTCATTTAAAGTAGCGAACGGCAACCCGTTTATAAGTGTAAGAAACGTTGCTATATGCATGGAAATTCTGGTGGTATAAACCAAGAACAGGTTGAACACGTTAAAAGCAAAAATCATACACTTAAATAGAAGATCTCAACAAGAAAACTACAACAATATTATAGCATAGCTATAGCAAATGTAAGTGAGCACCTGCATAGATTGGTATAGAATGAGCCTTAAACAAGTGTGGCTGAAAAGTTTTGTACCTATCATCAATACACTATAGAATTATAGGTAAATAACGTCATCTGATTGGTCACTCAGGCAGCCGTAAGTATCCGGGCATTTACATTCCCCAGTCTGTGTGTCTTGAAGTGAATTCAACTGTACACTTTCTGGCAGAGGTTTTGCCTCCGAAAGAGATTCCGTCTCTGATGAGGGTACAGAGTTAGGCTCTGATCGACGTTTTGTGTCCAAATCGAGCGCAGCCTGTGCCTCTGCTGCAGAGTAGTTCTCATCCTGTATCATTTCAATAGTTTCTGTCACGTCAGAGAAAAATTTGGTCATCTGCTGATCACTACTTGTAGGCATATTTGGTGGATTCATGGACACGTGATTGATGGACTGTCCTTCATGTTGGCTCTGGTATTGTAAATTGTCTATGCGTCCATTACCAATGTTACATACTCTGTCTCTTTGGTAACGAGGCAAATCTTCATAATCGTATTCAAGCTGTGCTGCTTCATCCTCGGTGACAATTCGACTGTCGTTGCCATGGAGACCTGCGAATACAGAATCTTCTTCCCAGTGTTCAATAACACTGTACCGGTCTATAGTACTGTTTGTGTCACTCAGTGGATTGACTGGTTCGTAAATATTGTCTTCCTGATAGTCCCTGTCAATCATTCGACTCCTGTTCTCACTGTGACTGCCTGCTGATTCGTATATGATGTTGTCTACCATGTGTTTTTGGGAAGGCAGGTTGGCACCATCTCTTCTGCTGTCTGACACTGTTCGTTGTAGATGTTGAGTGTGTTGACTATAAACGTCAGCACTAACGTGAACTTGTCTTCCATCTTCAATCACTGTCGACTTATGACCCGGTATTCCTGTTTCAGTTTCTTCTTCCGTTATATCCCACGAGTATTTATTTGTGAATGTGGCAGCAGTTCGTGCTAGTTCTACAACGGGTTCTTCTCTCGTTTCCTCGTCAGCTGAAGGATCTTCTTCTGATGAAAATCGCTGATAAGTAGTAGGTATCATTTTGTCTAAGGTTTCAGAGATCGCAATTTGCCGAGCACTGAATGAACCGTTGCCATTAGAGACACCATTTTCTGTCTCAGTGCCAGCAGTAGCAAATCCGTCATCCTGTGTATCTGAAATATGATCCACGCTTACTATACTCTCTGGGACAGAAACCTTTCTTTCATGTTCATCATTCTGTATGTCGACAACAATACTTACGTGTGTTTGGTTTTGTTCTTGTGTAGTGTGAGATTCTGACATAGTTTCTACATTACTGTCTTGGTTGGACATATCTACTACAACCGAATCGATAGGATCATCGAGATTCGATTTCTGTACTGGCAAGTCATTTAACACTTGCACATCAACCTGTAATTCAGTATCAGCAGCCCTATCTTTAAACTCGTTATTTTCTCTTTCTTGAAGTTGTTTCAGTAAATGTTGGTGTGAGTATGTCTCGTCATATGGCATCTTCGGAACAGCTCTTATCTCATCCCGTGAAGGTTCCAACAGATTTTCGCAAGAACTGCCACCCTGTCCCTCTCCATCTCTCATCCTCGCCTTTCTCTCATCATCGCTACTATTACTCCAATAGTGTTCGCTGAGTGAACGTTTCTTTGACCGTTTCTTAGATTTTCTCCTTGGCCTTGGCCTATACAATTGGTACCTTCTGTCACTGTGCACCGATTCTACATCAGAAGTCTCACACCCTTTCACAAGAGGCTGTGTGTAAATAATTTCTTTTGAGTTTTTTTGACGTTCATTTTCATGTAGATACTCTCTGGATGGCTGAGTACTTGGGTATGTGGTTTGACTTAAGGTACAAAGTCTTTTCTTGTATTCCCTATCTAAGGACTGTGTCCTCTGCAATAAACTCAGTTCATCAATTGATGCATAGGTGTTCGTACTCATGACAGAGAATCTAGACGCCCTTGTTAATGTTCCATGACGACTATTTGTGTCCGAGGTGATGATGACACTGCTAGACCTCCCTGTTCTTGGGTTGAAGACCTTGGTCTCATAAACATTTGGTTTGACCTTCTTGCGTCTCCTCTGCTCACGCTCCTTGTCAGCCCTATTGATATAAGAAACCAAATGATTCACATGTTTTGTTTGACATAAATATACACACAAGTGCATGATTCCTGATGATGTTTAGCATGAATTCCATGATGATTTTAGATCCTAAATTTAAGTATGTCAGAGATTCACATTTTCTTGACACCATTTCTAGTTCCCATGGTGTTTGGGGGTAGTTAGGACATTTCTCTAAATATTGCTCACTGTAGCCTATCAATAAGTGTTGAATGATATTTATATGACATTCACCGTCCTACATTCCCTTACCATGTTTTACAAATACTAAATCTTGACCTCATTTTTGAAGATAATGTCATGGTTGCGGATTATAGTGCCACCAACGATCGGTCCCTGTATAAACAACCCATCTGAAGGGAAGGCATTGTCAAAACACTATGAAAAAAAGACTAGCTGTAAGGAAGACAAATGTCAAAGCTGTGTGCAATACCTGTACACCGATTCTAATCACACCAATGGAACAATTATCACATAGGGAAACTAATCCTGATTGCAGCTCAAGCATTGAAAGCTTCCACAAGCACTTATATATTTATATTTGTAGTATAGCTTGTGGATACAAACATACTAGTACCTGTGGTCTAACGGTTACAGTTGGTGAAGAAGACATTTCAATAGAAATTACTTTCATACGTAAAGTATTAGTGACCTTTAATAAGAAATATTCACTTACGCCATTTTCTTGATAATCCAGGCAAAGAAGAAACCCAAACCAATACATCCTAAGACAACTATCACCACCATAATACAAATACCAGCCACTGTCAATGAAACATTTAAGATATCTTGGTATTATTTCTACTTCCTACTTCTATACTGTGTAAACATCCAAAATGATTATTATCAAACAGGCATAACGCTGGAGGCGTCCTTTAGATCTCACCCGTGTTCAGGTGAGCACGATCTATGAGATCGGTGATATCAATGCTGGATAGGGAAGATTTGAAACTGTCTATTGACTTGGATTGTTGAATGGACAGTTGTAAGAGATTCCATTCATGAATTGTCCGAGGAATCAGTGCATCAATTATGAATGCATCTCAGTCATGGTCGATAGTCATCGATTACACGTGTCAGTTTCATCCTGTCTTTTTACTTCCATAAATTTCACTTTTTTATTTCTGGTCTTTTCCCCTCTCATAACTTCGAGGTTCTGCTTCGAGTCAAGGTGATAGTTTATCAATCGATTCACTGAGAATACACTTTTCAGCTTCCTTTGGAATGCCATCCCAGGAAGTAAAGGCGTTTAAAAAAAATAAACCTTAGGTTGTGGAGAGTAATTTCAAGATTTTACATCTGCTACATTATGCACAATTTCAGAGAAATATCAAGTTGAACTTGTGCATCCCTTGGGGGGGGGGGGGGGTTTGCTGTATGCCACATTGCCTCATGGGAGTCAGTAGAAAGACGTGCAATAGGTGAACAGTGAGGATTCATGATTCCCAAATGCTTCTTACTAAGTGAAAACACGTGAATATTTAGTGTTCACCTACTACATATGCATTTCTGATGACTTCCATAAGGCAACTGAAGCAATGTGACCGACAGCAAAGATTCCAAAATGAGTGACAAGTTCAGCTTGGTGCTCCTCTGTATCGCGTACAATGGAGGTTTATTTAGAATAATTAAACGACTCACTACAACCCATAGTTTAAAAAAAATGAAATTATTTCTGATGTGGCATTTTCCTTTAAATGGAAACGTCATTGCGTAAATAATGGTAGTGACATCTAAATGCTTACTACCTTCAGATAAAACATCATGGACAACATTATGTTCTGTTGCTACATGTATATCTCTGATTCTCTGATAACTCCCATGACCATGGCCAGGACTTCCACTGAACAATGAATGTGGACCAAGTTTCAACTCAATGTTTCTAGGCAATCACGCTTTATATAAGTGATGTTAAAATGATTCAAAAGAACCAAAAATTTACGAAAATATCTTTATTTTCAACTGGGATATTCCCATGACAGACAATGAAAAGTTACTTTTTTAAACCAGGTAAGTAAAATACTTACCCCCGACTGGTCCAACATAAGACATGATGATTAGTGAGAATTGGTTTGTTTGGAAATAGAAAATACATCAATGTTGAAGGAAGTGGTAGAATGTATCTCTATTCATCAGCTTTGGTATGATGTTGCACAATTGTAGTATCCTACAAATGAAAATAAAAACCTAGTTGGGTGAGAAAGGAGAGGCTAAAGAAGATAACAGAAGATTTAGATAAGATAGAAGTGAAAGGTTCTACAGTATATTATTAATAATCCAAATTAAATTCGGAAATTTCCAAATGTGCGGTGCCCTTAGTGTCCCAGTGCTAAAGCAAGAGGAAACCGGTAGCGTCAAACTGTGCATCGTCTGGGAAATTTTTAGTAGCAAACCCATTCGACTCTGGGAGGGCTCAAGCCTAGACTGCAATGTGAAGTGGCACACGAGCTAAGTGCTTGACCTCCGACAACCCCCATTAACTGAAATGTATGTATGCATTGTCAGACCATTGTCGTAAAATAACGCGACCTCTTTACGGTAAACGATACCATTTTCGTAAAATAACGCGACCCTTTTACGGTAAACGATACCATTGTCGTAAAATAATGCGACCTCTTTTCGGTAAACGATACCATTGTCGTAAAATAACGCGACCTCTTTACGGTAAACGATACCATTGTCGTAAAATAATGCGACCTCTTTACGGTTAACGATACCATTGTCGTAAAATAATGCGTCCTCTTTTCGGTAAACGATACCATTGTCATAAAATAACGCGACCTCTTTACGGTAAACGATACCATTGTAAAATAACGCGACCTCTTTACGGTAAACGATACCATTGTCGTAAAATAATGCTACCTCTTTACGGTAAACGATACCACTTTCGTAAAATAATGCGACCTCTTTACAGTAAACGATACCATTGTCGTAAAATAATGCGACCTCTTTACGGTAAACGATACAATTGTTCATCTTCCCACTACTTAGTCTAGTTCCACTCTGGGTGACCAGACTGTGGTTTAACCACACCACAGGTATAAACGTATACTGTTTATACCTGTGGTGTGGTTAAACCACAGTCTGGTCACCCAGAGTGGTTAAACCACAGTCTGGTCACCCAGACTACCCGCTACTAGATAGAACAAAATATTCTGGCATGTAAGTTAGAATTAGTTAGACGTACTTTCAGTGTGGTTGTAAAATGTACCTTTAACAAATATATGAAAATATCATTGAAAGTAATACAGAAAAGTGTTGAAATTGTTTGCTCTCCACCTTGAACTATGATCGCTGAAGTCAACGTCTGGACACGTAATCTTTTTGTGTGTGTTATAACGTGACGTGAGCACGACTAAATACGATAGTCAAAAATAGTAGACGACATATAGGAATTTTCAGTAATCATTCAACCTAGACTGAGTTTATAGTCGTGTTTTTATACTTACAAAGAGGGTTGCATAGAAACACAACTATTTTTCTTTCAAAAAAGATACTCCGTTTAATAGTCGACCCAATGATTTATAGAGCACGGGAAATTCTTATTAAATCTCAAAACAGCTTAAGGTCGTCTGCTTGTAAATCAGACACAACTAACCGACAACGTATTCTCTCTACTGGTCGAATCTGTGACGTCAGAGTGGAACAATTTGGCAAATGATAATATTTTTTTACGAGTATATTAAACATTTTTTGATAAAGATACGTATCATAAGTAACCAAATCATCGATGGTTGTTTTCTAATATTATAAGTTTGGATCTAATTGCGTGACGTCACAATTTTGTTTCAGATATACATGTGACCTTTGACACCAGAATAACGTCACGTTGTTTATGTTCCACTAGACGGACGATGTCTGTAGTTCAGAGCCCGTGTTGTCTGATACGCCGACTATAAATTCTTTAAATGTACACAAATAAGCTTTTTGTTTTCGATGTGCGTTCGTCTGTCTCTTGCTTGAGTCTATAATTCTACAGGTTCAAAATTTGTTAATTAAACTGTGTTATTTACTCCGAAATTTCGTGGCGGGAAAGAATTGCAGACTAAATGGTAGTACCGATGAACTCTGCCCTAGAGTCGGTCACCGCTCAAATCAAAATACTGAAATACAATATTTACATATTGTCATTGAAATACAAGAAATATGTCCACACTACAGAGCACGACAAATATTAATGGGGCCAGCGTGGACACATGGGTATGTACTCGGTGCTTCAACATACGAAAGTGGGTACTAAACCAAATCCAGAACAAATCGAGGTGTGTCTACTTGCGTTGTTGAAATAGGGGTTTTGTTGTCAGTGGCAGGACAAACCCTCTTTTCTACTCGCATTAAAATACGGTACGGACTTTGTAAAAAATATATTACAAGTACTAAAGTATTATAGTATGCACACACTGTAGTTCTGTCGCGTTTGAGGTGTACACATTATTCTGAAGTAAAAAATACATAATTGACTTACCTAGCCTACAGGGATTGATACCTGTATGAGAACGTTCCCTTTTAGCGTACACAAATGCCTCTTCTCAATATACACCCACAAATTCGAAACCAGAGAAAATGTTATGAGTTCACTAGCACTAATATTCAACATGGCGGGATATATTGTGTTATGGTCGAATTTTATCGGCGATGACAGTATTTACAAACGATATTTCCAGCTGACGTCATCGCCTTCTAAATTGTCACCATTTTGACGGTAGATTCAAGCGGAGATTTCCTTCGAATACTAGTATATGGTTTCGTCAACCAAAAGGACGAGAACTGACGAGGTGGCTGACTGACTGGTACGCTACGAATGGACAATGACAACCCAAAGTGTTGTCCTTAGCTTTTGGTCGGCTGAGTTAATATTTAACTAAACAACATACAAGCGATTGTCGACACCCACCTACGTACTAGTAATTAATTCTGAATGATGGAATTTTATGACAATGCAGGGTAACATGCAAATAGATCGGTTACACCTACACAGTTCTGACAAGTAGCTATCTGAGAATCATCTAACACGGGCACTTGAATCAATCTGCATAATTAAAAAATGTACGATTCAAGTACTTGTGGCTATCTAACATGTTACACTGACTTAGATTCAAGTACACCGTAGCTGTAGGGTCCGGTCGAAGTCATATGTGTGTGCCAGTGTGCGTCTCTGTCTGTCTAGTGTGCACACGCGCGCGCCCGATGTCATTAAACAGTAAGGAAATAATTTGTGCTTTAATCTCAACGTTACGTATACCGACAACAGTTTTCTCTGTGAGAAAGCATTCAGTAATTGCAAGGGGGACGGCTGATGGAAAGAGGCCAGGGCTAATGCGTAAAACGTGACCCTCCCCAATTCCAACGTGCTAAAAAGTGACCATCTCTCTCAATTTCCTTTCTCTAAATCATGACCCGACCCCTGATAACACATTTGAAAAACATGGGTTAAGATGCTGTCAGACATAGAAGAGGACACGAGTCCCAGAATGGCAATGGTAAGGACTTAATCCCACCGCTGCCACCATGTTCAGAATTATAAAGGCAGTGTTACATCTCACTACCACCATGTCTTTTACCTAGGGTGGATCATTTCCTTGTGATTTCGCCACTAACACAATACTCTAACTATTTACATTGAAGTTGAAACCGAAACACTTCAAAATTCCATGGCCAGATAAGGAAATACTCATCGTATCTATTCACACCTATAATTGGACACTTGGACAGCTGGCGTAAATGTGTGTCTGGCCATAAATGCTTATGTTACATATTATACACACACCGTATTATACGTACAAGCGATCACATGCCACTTCTGCCTATGCAGACACGCCTACACTCCCGCGTATCGAATATACTTACGCACTACGTGTGTGCCTAGATATCATATGTACTACATGTTCCAGGATATGTAAGTATTAAATATATTATGTGGACGCCTAGTTTCGGAAAATTCATCAAAGCCTAAATTCCTCACATTTTGTATAATTCCATATGTTCCTTCGAGGTCAGTCTGCAAGTGTGTACAGGCATTGTTTTAGATTTATCATCGGTTCTCCTAACCCCATATGCAGAAACAAAAATACCAGATCTAAACTGATGATCACTGGTGTCTCTAGACCGACTCGACCGAGTTACACAACATTGAAAACATCTTTTGTATCCTATTAAGAAAGAAATCGCCAGCTGGTTGATAAAAATGATGGAAATAGAGGTAAATAAAAACATCTAGCCGCTTTCACCACGTCAGATTTTAATCAGATCGAGCTAGTGAAAATTTTATACCCCAATATTAACTCAAGGAACTGCATGATTAGATCACTTCTATCAACTCCGATCATTATTCACTGTGTATTTATATATTATTTTCATATTCAAAGAAACTAACAAATTCTAGAACCTGCGGTCCAGTGGGCAGTGATTTATTGTACATCAGGTAAAATCTTCAACGATCTTTAACAAATGTGAGTTTTAATTTTGCGTATCCATTTTTGTACTTTAAATCATGATAGATGTTCGCTCTGTGATTCCATTTTCAAAGAAACCTCACTGCAAACACTCACGCAAACAGTTTCTAACCTATTGCATCGACTTCTACTCCACGTGATGTTCTAGTTGCAGCTAGTGCAGCTCTAAAGATAGTTTTTCTAACGGTGCATGTGAACTAAACAAAAGAGTGGGTTCAAAATTGTCGTAGAGGGCCATGTAAATATCAACCAGTAATACACTATACGATAGAGTGTGCCAACAGAAACTCAAGCTTAGATAGGATTTTGCCAAAATAACTCTACCCACAGTTCCACTTCTTTTGTATATTATGGATAACGTCTCTCGTTGGTATCGCATCCATCCCTAGCATTTTGCAATATGTCGATTCATTATGGTGACAATGTATTGTTACGTTTTCTTGGACAGATCGAAATTCAGCCACATCACTTGCAAAGTTGCCATCATAGTTTTTGACTTTGTCCCAGAATGTACGATTAAAGTAATCATACAGTTTAAAGTCCGGTGCTGATACTTTTCTTATAATGTTCATCATTTCGTGAGTGATTGGTGGTTGTTCTGACTCATGTACCTTCATTGGTTGATATACTATATCCTCAAACTCCCAACACATCAATTTCTTCAGTAAAACAAGAGATTCATCGTAGTATTCAGTCAACATAACCAAATCAAGTTCTTTATCCAATTTGCGTAGCTTAATATCTATCGTATGTTCATTGTCATACCCAGATAATCCAAATCGGAAGAATTGACTATTCATCTCCTCAGAGTGAACACCACTTTCATCGTACTTAGCCTTCGTATTCTTTAAGATAATCTAAAAATGGATTTGATGAATTAGGAAACCTTTCATATACCTTAAAATAATAAAAGTGAGATCGCAAACGTGTGTGTGGTGATCTGAAATTTGTAAAGTATTTGGCATCATGAACGACTTTTTCCAACGCTGGTCGGTTATACTGTAGATGATACGCAATGTAGTTATAACCCGGAAAATCCGTGCAATTGTATCGATGGATATTTAAACTGTTCGTTTTCGTGTTCACGGTGATGACAGTATCGAGATTTGGAGCTAAGACAGCAACGAGATCATGTTTTATCCCATATCTGTACAAAATGGTCGCCAGTGTACTGCTTCCAGTTTTGTATGTTTTAGTGTAGACGAAATTAATCACAGGCTGGCAAGATGAAGTAGCCGACTCTTGGCATATATGTAGTTGAGAGGAAATATAGCCCTTACTGATATGATGCATTGGTGTACTTTTGCTGCAATCATCTCTCCGTGTGTTTAAGAAATCCGGGTGTTTTCTACAAATGAAATATTAATAAATGAATATGGAGACTTGTTTGGCCATCCATACTTGGGATGTGTGTTGATAAGAAGAGCAATACTATTTCGGTTGTAAACTAAAATCCCCACTTCGTTCCCAGTTATCCACATTTGTTATTTGGGTCTCCATCCTCCCAGTTGCCTGAGAACTGATGCTTCCTGTACAGTTTTAATCGATCCAATTGATGGTGAATGTCCGTTATCACTGATAGATGTTCATTGACTTAGAATGATTTCTAATTCTAATAATAATTAATAATTGATTTGTGACTACAGTAAATTTTACCGTGGTTGCAAAAAGAGTTATTATTATTATTATTATTATTATTATTATTATTATTAGACTTTATTTAATCTCGATAGACTGTTGAGCCAGTGGCTCTTCTCACACAGTGTCGAGAAGTTCTCAAAAGACGGCATAGACTGAACGGGGCCCGGGTGAAAATGGGCCGAGAAATCACAGCCTTCCTGTCACAAAATGCTAAGATCAGAAAAATAGAAGTTGTCGACCGTGAGTAAAACAATCGTTCCTAACTGTAGAAGATGAGTTTGTGGCAGGGTACTAGAACAGTCCATCATAGTGAGATGAATGGCACATTTTTGTCGCTGGTTGAGCCAGATCTTTGATTTAGAGGAATACTTTTGGTGAAAGCTCAGGCCACTGTTTATTTGGCACACTTGGGTGAATAAAAACACTTTTAATTATTCGATGTTCCGGTCTTTTAATTTCATAACATACTGTTTGCCATGGGTCAATTGTCTAAATAATAACGAAGGTCAATGTCAACATTTAAAAATCACTTGTAATCATTTCCAAAAAACCTTCTGTATGTTTTATATAGAAATCTTGCAATCAAAGTCTTCAAAGTACTATCTGTTGAAGATCTCAATGCAACACTTGCAGTCTGCTAACTTCCAAAGTATCAGGGTCATGTTGGGGTCAATATGCATGTGCTGCCATGTTGGAATCAACTGTTTACCAACCATGATGAGAGCCCTCAACGGTGAGTCTGGGTAGCAATGACTAATATCCAGTTTACTCGTCCCTTATACAAATATTAATACTTAGTAGTAATTCTGTGCAGTACCTGAAACAAGTTATGTTTAAAACTTTGTTCAAAATTACCACAGTAACATCCGTAAACTTTAGATTGTTTGCTTTAAAACATTCTAACCACAGAAAATCTTACCGAAAGTTCTTTATTCTCTGCTTGTATGGTTTATATAGTAACAGTGGAATGTTATAGCATAGGAAGGAGAAAATTATCAAAACTGTCAGGATCAGAATGTGTCTGAAAACTCGATTTCTTTGTTCTGTAAGTAAAATATAAAAAAGAAAGAATACATTTTAATTGGAGCCTCCGAGGAAAGGATGTGATAGAAGCTTTCTCAATCTGTATCATGTGTTGTGCTTTCTCCTGTAATCTTGACACCAATACGAATTGTTTGTCAACTGGTGCTCTTGAAGGGGAGGACCACTTCAGGACTAAATATATTTTCGTAAACTTTGGGTTTTTGAGTTATTTCATGATTTTACATTATATATTATATAATTTTCCCTTGGTAGCCAAGGAACACTTTTAATTGAAACACTTCAACCACTTTGTTCTTTTGATGATACACCATTGATGGGTATTAGCTATAGCAGACATGAATGTTTATTAGATGTACAATGAATATTCATGACTCATAAGGGCTTATTTCCTTTAGACAACTAGTCGTGACTCAATGGTGTATCACTTAAAAAACAATAGAAGTGAAACAGAGTTTCAATTTGGCAACAGAGCGAAAAATAGGTGATGTGAAATCATGAACTGACTCTCCAAACCCCAAACCTATCAAAATGATATTAATTTTACTTTTACTAACTGTATTGGCTAACTTAGCTTAATTTTTTGATTTTGGCATCCAATGTTTGCAACCGATTCTATACCCCCCTTGCCTGCCTCCATGTTAGAACCATTACATGGTATTGGTAACAAAATATTTGTTGATATCTATTTTATATTGCTATAGATAGTATGTTATATTATAAATATGGGTGACCCGATGTAGGGTATAGTATGGTAGTCCCTTGCAATAAAATAGTTATTTATATTATGTTAGAGAGCAAGAGAGAACATGATTTAGCAACACTAATATTTATCTCGTCTGGAGAGTTACTCGGGTGCTTCATACTGGTAAATGCTATATTATGAATTCGTTTAAACTTAATGTACTGAGTACACACTATATGCGAAGAGTAACCCGAATGCCTTAGAAGTGTGTCATACATGGCTTGGAATACCAAGAAGTATATTGTAACCAGGTCTGTAACGTCTAACTGTTGTACTCATGAACTCATTTACGGTACATTGCTGATTTTGTTGCCAGTGCATGCCGATAACATCATGTAAAAAATACACAATCGTTAATGTCTTACCTATATACATCTTTCTAGCCGTAGAGACCCATGCAAGCAGACTTCTCTCTCTGGACAGTATAGACCTGACTGCTAGTCTGAATTACACAATATACTCCACCCACATTATGACGTCGTCCATCAATCCATCAATATAAGACCCCCCGCGACCTGGTGCATTGCATGAGATTTACAGAATTGTGTATAGCGAAACCATTGATGGCCATTTTATTTTCACCTTCAGTAAGGTAACCTTTTGCTTTAGTGATATGTGTCTGTCTGTCTGACAGTCCTACCTTCAGAACTACATTCTAATATGTACAGCCAATCACACAATACTTTGTCTGTCTCATTCTTTATGTCTCTGTCTGTCTGTCTGTCTGTCTGTCTGTCTGTCTGTCTGTCTGTCTGTCTGTCTGTCTGTCTGTCTGTCTGTCTGTCTGGCTGACTGGCTGTCTGCCCGCCTGTGCCAAATTTGTCTCAAAAACGGCCAACTCAATTCAAATAAAGCTGTTAGTTCTAATGAGATATTTGTATAATTAATGACTATAGGTAATTATGCTATATCTCAGGAATACATGCAATCTCCCAGCATTCTGACGGGTGATTTTAATGTAGATTATTGTAGTAGGGATAATCAGAGTAACAAACTAATTTCTATATTACAGTGTTTACACCTTGAGTAGATTATCTCGGTCCTCACTCGCGTTACTTCCAATTCATCAACTATTATTGATCACATATATACAAATATTAGTACATGTAGAATTCATGCCGGAACTATTAATTCAAACTAACATATCGGACCATTTCCTACTTTTACTTTACTTTTCCTACTGGGACTATTCCTAACACAGATATTAATTTTAGGCAAATAATTTCTTGGTCAACCTCTGCAGCATACCTTTTTCCTCAATCCGACAACGGAACTTGAAGTATGTAATCTTCAGAAAACCCTAGATCCCCAAAAGCATGTGGTTGGGACAATTTGCCCCCTCAGCTATTAATTGATTCTGCAGATATTAAAGCACACCCGTTTACACATATCTTTAATTTGTCATTTTCTAATATCATATTTCCTTCTGTTTTGAAAATCGCAAAGGTCACGCATATTTTCAAAAAAGGGGGAAAATTGTGATCCCGGAAATTATCAACCAGTATCCATTCTACTTCCTTTTAATAAGAATTTGGAAAACATAGTTAACAACCAATTTATTATATTTTTGATACTATTCAAACATTAATACTGGTTTAGGAAGAAACACAATTACTATACTAAGTTGTAAATGATTAACATGATAAATCATATTTTTAAACAAATGGATCAAAGTAACCCGGGCCCACTCTTGGTATATTCATCGACTTCAGCAAAGCATCTGATTCAATTAATCATAAGAATTATTAGATAAGCTGGAACAATGAGGGTGGGGGCGGGGGTTATGGAGGCGGGGTTAATAATACATTCATTGATTGGTTTTGTATGGAGGGGTATTAGGGACATGAATGCAACATGTAAAACGTTTGGTATTGGTACATAACACTTAAGCTTGTCGACTAGTATATTAACAAGTTAAAAGTCTGACAGATTTTGACACTAACCATTATCATTAGAAATACAAATACAAGTACACGTACATACGGGAGGTTTTCTCCAGCGTCTAAAACTCTAACAATCCCCAATTTAAAAATAATACTGCCTTGACATCCCTTTACACAGTTTCAGCGCTATAATACAGGCCCCCTCCCTACAAATTGTATACCCTACCATAGAAGGAATATGGCACTTTTGTTGATGGAACGTCACTTAAGCTCTTTGTACAGTGACATCATATGTAGACAACTGGAAACAACAAAAACACAGGGTTGTTCAATTTAATTGATTAAATTTATTATCTAAATAATACAACTGCCGACATCAGACCGTGGACGAATGGAACATGTTCAAACAGGGAAAGTAAACAAATGAATTGGATTATTAACACTTCACACAATAGGTTGGAAGTACAGAGACATGTATTACACAATATGATTTGATAAGAACAGTTTTATAGCCTCTTTATGTGTACATGAAATGCCAGGGGAACTGAAAATTTGTTTGTGAAGTGAACTATTATATTAAGTGGCCATAAATCTGTTCTTATCAAATGATGGAATGTAATACAAGTCTCTGCTATCCCAACAAGATGTGCCAAGTGTTATTAATCCAAAGCAGTTGTTTGCTTTCTCTGTTTATAACAGGTTCCGTTCGTCCACGGTTTGGTGTCAATAGTTGTGTATACATGTACATCAGTAAATTTCGAATTTTGAAACACATATTTATGTGAGTCTGTTTACAAAATATTTTTTAATGTAAATGTAAATTCAACTTTATCTTGTCTTGGATGTTAAGTTGGCACAAGTGAAATTTCCTATTGCAGTCTCAAAGTATTTATGCATACTGTCTTGTACCACAAAAGAATAGCAGTCTGGGATGCCGTCTTTCTTCCTCAGAGCCACTGTAACACATAGGTGTGTGTGATTTAATATAATATTTATGAATCACAGCGTGTATATTTTTTAAATGATCATTATTAGGGAATGCTTTTGAATCACTTTGATTAACACTAGACAAAACTGTTGTCGTAGAGGGCCGTGTAAATATCAACCAGTCTATAAGACTGTGTCAGAAATCAGAAACTCAACCCTAGATAGTATATTGCCAATGAAACTCTGTCCATGTTATAAACAGTTCCACTTCTTTTGTATATTACGGATAACGTCTCTCGTTGGTATCGCATCCATCCCTAGCATTTTGCAATATGTTGATTCATTATTTTGACAATGTATTGTTACGTTTTCTTGGACAGATCGAAATTCAGCCACATCACTTGCAAAGTTGCAATCATAGTTTTTGACTTTGTCCCAGAATGTACGATTAAAGTAATCATACAGTTTAAATTCCGGTGCTGATACTTTTCTTATAATGTTCATCATTTCGTGAGTGATTGGTGGTTGTTCAGACTTATGTACCTTCATTGGTTGATATACTATATCCTCAAACTCCCAACACATCAATTTCTTCAGTAAAACAAGAGATTCATCGTAGTATTCAGTCAACATAACCAAATCAAGTTCTTTATCCAATTTGCGTAGTTTAATATCTATCGTAGATTCATTGTCATACCCAGATAATCCAAATCGGAAGAATTGACTATTCATCTCCTCAGAGTAAACACCACTTTCATCGTATTTAGCTTCGTATTCTTTAAGATAATCTAAAAATGGATTTGATGAATTAGGAAACCTTTCATATACCTTAAAAAAATAAAAGTGAGATCCCAAACGTGTTTGTGGTGATCTGAAATTTGTAAAGTACTTGGCATCAAGAACGACGTTTTCCAACGCTGGTCGGTTATACTGTAGATGGTACGCAATGTAGTTATAACCCGGAAAATCCGTGCAATTGTATCGATGGATATTTAAACTGTTCGTTGTCGGGTTCAAGGTGATGATATAATCGGGATTTGGAGCTAAGACAGCAACGAGATAATGTTTTATCCCATATCTGTACAAAATGGTCGCCAGTGTACTGCTTCCAGTTTTGTATGTTTTAGTATAAGCGAAATTAATTACAGGCTGGCAAGATGAAGTAGCCGACTCTTGGCGTATATGTGGTTGAGAGGAAATATAGCACCTACTGGTATGGTGCACTGATGTACTATTGTTGCAATCATCTCTCCGTGTAGTTAAGAAATCCGGGTGTTTTCTACAAATGAAATATTAATAAATGTATATGGAAAGTTATCTGGACATGCACATTTGGGATGTGTGTTACTAAGATTAGCAATACCATCTCTGATGTAAAATAAAATCCCCACTTCGATCGTTGCCAGTTGCCCACACTCGTTATTTGGGTCTTCATCCGCCCAGTTGCCTCAGAAGTGATGCTTCATATAATAACTCTTAATCCAAGATGGTGAATGTATGTTATTACTGATACTATCAGTCTGATAGATGTTCATTGGCTAATAAAGGTGTCTAATTTTAATTATTAAGAATTGATTTGTGACTAAATATATATTTTGCCTTGGTAGCAAAAGAGTTCTCAAAAGGCGGTGTAGACTGAATGAGGCCCAGGTGAAAATGGGCCGAGAAATCACAGCCTTCCTGTCACAAAATGCTAAAATCAGAAAAATAGAAGTTGTCGACCGTGAGTAAAACAATCGTTCCTAACTGTAGAAGATGAGTTTGTGGCAGGGTACTAGAACAGTCCGTGTAAAGTGAGAGGATCGCTGGTTGTGCCAGAATTTGAAATTAGAGGAATAGTTTTGGTAAAAGGCATTTTTTTAGCACTATAGGGTAATAAAAACACTTTTAATTATGCAACGTTCCGGTCTTTTAATTTTATAACATACTGTTTGCCATGGGCCAATTGTCTGAATAATAACGAAGGTCAATGTCAACATTTAAAAATCACTTGTAATCATTTCCAAAAACCTTCTGTATGTTTTACATAGAAATCTTTCAATCAAAGTCTTCAAAGAAGTATCTGTTGAAGATCTCAATGCAACACTTGTAGTCTGCCAACTTCCAAAGTATCAGGGTCATGTTGGGGTCAATATGCATGTGCTACCATGTTGGAATCAACTGTTTACCAACCATGAGGAGAGCCCTCAACGGTGAGTCTGGGTAACCATGACTAATATCCAGTGTATTCGTCCCTTACACAAATATTAATACTTAGTAGTAATTCTTTGTAGTACCTGAAACAAGTTATGTTTAAAACTTTGTTCAAAATTACCACAATAACATCCGTAAACTTTAACCATAGAAGATCTTACCGGAAGTTCTTTAATGTCTGCTTGTATGGTTTATATAGTAACAGTGGAATGTTATAGCATAGGAAGGAGAAAAGTATCAAAACTGTCAGGATCACAATGTGTCTGAAACATCGGTTATTTTTTTCTGAAAACGAAATATAAGAAAAGAAAAGAATCCCATTAGAGACACTGAGGAAGAAATGTTCTATAATCTTTCTCAATCTGTATCATCTGCTCTGCCTTCTCAGTAATTATGACACCGATACGAATTGTTTGTCACCTGATACTATTTACACTCGACCAACTTTCATTCACATCAGCAGAGTCAATTCTATTCACAGATCCGGAATCGATCAAACGTTACGGGGAATTAACTGAACACGTACACGGTCAACGTTAACTTTTGCTTAGCCAAGATTAACTCTCAGACGTCGGGCGCAGGTCTTAGGGAGCCTTCAATATTTACAGGGGAGGCCCGGAGGAAATCATGCATGATCTGTTAAGTAAACTATGACCCTCCCCCATTCCCCATTTGTAAAAAGTGACCCTGCCCTTTGTGCCATTTTGTAAAACGTGCATGCCAAAATGTTACGATACTCTAGCACGTACGCCTCCAACGAAACCTAATCATTGCGAATAGTTTGTCTCCATAAACATGGTTTTCACTCAACATTCGAAAATATCACTTATTGTTATCATAATACAGGAAATTGTACGGAAAGATCTTGCAAATAGATATGTATGTCTGTATGTCATTCTTACATTATCTCGGGGATGAATATTGTAATGGTAGACTGACACTGCTCCAGAGCATACACGCTAAGCCATGTGACGTTGTTCTACGTCCACGCACACGAGCTGCCTGGTTTGTTACACTTCTGTCACTACTAGCATGAAGGAGGTTAATAAGTCTCATATAAAACTGTTTTTGAACTTACTCAACATACTTGTCACTTGTGCCTTGTGACTGGTTTTAGCAAGTTCGGATAAATTCTGTGTTCTTCGATGTTCCAATGCGTTGAAGGTTCACTTATCATGTATGACACAATTGTTGTTTACCAATACGTGTAACCTGTCCTTGGCATTTGTTATGTGTTAAACTATTCAGATAAATGTTCTAACTAAACAAACAAACTATGATCCAAATGTCACCTAAATGTCATGTACCTGGTCAAAGTTTAACAGACTTGCAATATGTATGTATGTATGTATGTATGTATGTATGTATGTATGTATGTATGTATGTATGTATGTATGTGTGTGTGTGTGTGTGTGTGTGTATGTATGTATGTATGTATGTATGTATGTATGCATGTATGTATGTATGTATGTATGCATGTATGTATGTATGTATGTATGTATGTATGTATGTATGTATGTATGAATGTATGTATGCATGCATGCACACACACGTGCGTGCCGCGTGTGTATGTGTGTGTGTGTGTGTGTGTGTGTGTGTGTGTGAGCACGTGTAACAATACACTGTCAACATAACGAATCGACATACTGCAAAATACTAGGGATGGATGCAGCACCAAAGAGAAATGTAAGCAGTAAAATACAACTTGGAAGTCAAACTGTTAGTGTGTGTGTGGGGGGGTGGGGGTGGTGGTGGTGGTGGTGATGATGATGATGATGATTGTGATGGTGGTGGTTGTGGCGGTGGTGTGTGTGGTGGGGGTGGAGGTGGTAGTGGGGTGTGTGCATGTGGGTGTTGGGTTAATAAATTCATTGATGGATTTTGTATTTAGGGGCATCAGGGACATGAATGAAAAATGTAAAATTCGTAGCATAAGAACGTTTGGATTTGGTGTATAACACCTAAGCTTGTCTACTAGTATACTAACAAGTTAACAGTCTGAAAGATTTTGACACTAAACATTATCATTACTTTTGCTAATTTTGGGTAGCATGTGATATATATTATTTTAAGATGAACATGTTCTAAACTCTTTACTTATAATTACACACTTTGTTCCATGCATATCTGTAGACAATGCTATGTAATCTATTTTAATACCGCCACAGTTGTATCACTCTGTTAAGTTCGTTCTAAATGTGTGGTAAATGAATGGATGAGTTTGTTTTGAAAACTGGGGCACATTTGGCAAAGTACTCGCGGACATTTCGAAATGTTTTGTTCATTAGCAATTAATTGTCATCGGTGACCCAGGACAAATGAAGGCGGGAGGGTTACGTAATTCGCTAAAGGCAAAGATGGCGGCCGTGAAATCTTACTTCATCGGCAAACAATTATTTTTTGTGTGGGGTTTTGTGTGCGCATCAATTTTCATTCATCTCTGCAAAACATTTTAACTGACAATTTACAATTTGTTACGGTATTTAGAAATACAAATACAAATACACACAGGAGATTTTCACAAGCGTCTAAATCTCTAAGAAGGCCAATTTAAGAAGAATACTTCTCCACGTCCCTTTACAATTCAGCTTTATAATAAAATACAGCCCCCCCCCTATAAATTGTATACCCTACCATAGAAGGAATATGGCACTTTTGTTGATGGCACGTCACTTGAACTCTTTGGACAGTGACACCATATGTAGACAATCGGAAAAAAACCCAGGGTTGTTAAATTTACTTGATTAAATTTATTATCTGAATATTATATGCATTTACATCAGTAAATTTCGAATTTTGAAACACATATTTATGTGAATCTGTTTACAAAATACTTTTTCAAAGTAAATGTAAATTCAACTTTATCTTGTCTTGGATGTTAAATTGGCATAAGTGAAATTTCCTATTGCAGTCTTAAAGTATTTGTCCATACTGTCTTGTACCACAAAAGAATAGCAGTCCGAGATGCCGTCTTTCTTCCTCAGAGCCATAGGTGTGTGTGTGATTTAATGTTTACAATAGACTACGTTTATTGGGCGGCGGATTTCCCAGAAGTGGCGAGTTACCATATAACACTGAAGGAACTTTATGCTGTTGTGTTAGCATGTGAGCGATGGCACCATCTGTGGAAAAACAAACATGTGGTAGTCTACACAGATAACATGGCAACAATGTATATGATTAACTCTGGTACCAGCCATAACAAACCAGCTATGGCATGGTTACGAGGTATTTTCTGGCTCTCAGCCATCTCAAATTTTCAAATTACTGCCCGTTATGTTCCCTCAAAAGAGAATTTAGCAGACTCCTTGTCAAGATTGCATGAAATTAGACAATACTTTATTGCGATGGACTTCCTAAAGAGATATGCCATGGAGTCCATTTCAGTTAGTTCCTGGTGGCCAAAAAATATGACTTATGAGAGTTATCAATTGCTTTTACAGGACTTTTCCAGGACCAAGTACACCTCCTGGACCAGGAAATAATGGCATATAAACGTTCAGCTTATGCCGAATCTACAAGGAAAACATATAAAACTCATCGTGATACATACCTACGTTTTTGTCTTTTCTTTGGTTTCAAACCAGTACCAGCTGACACATTGACAATTTGTAGATATGTGGTTTTTCTTTCAAGAACTTTGAAACCGTCAAGCATTGCTTGTTATCTAAATATTATTCGCATTATGCACGAGGAATCAGGACTGCCGAATCCCATGGAACATAACTGGTTCCTAGATATGGTAAAGCGTGGCATCAATCGTTTGCATGGTACACCACCAGTGCAAAAACTACCAATAACACTATATATTTTGAAGGATATTTATCAACGGTTAGACATGAGCATCCCTGTCAATGTAACATTCTGGTGTGCATGCATTGTAGCTTTTGTGACATTTGCCAGAAAATCAACCCTGTTAAACAAATCTGTTAAAGTTCATGATCCAAGTAAATCACTATGTAGGAAGGAAGTTGCCTTTAAACCGGAGGGCGCTATCCTTACCCTTAGACACACTAAGACAATTCAGTTTGGTCAAAGGATCTTGCAAATCCCCATTCCAAGCATTCCTAACTCACCACTTTGCCCAGTTGAGGCCTCACAATCCATGTTTTCTCATACACAGTCGGCCAAGCCTGACGACCCACTATTCATGTACGCAACCACCGGACAAAAACAGGTGCTCCAGTGCCTATCTCATGACAAATTTGTAAAATTACTCAAAATTGTGTTGAAGTCGGCGGGTTATGACCCAACAAAATATTCTGGTCACTCTTTTCGCAGAGGGGGTGCGTCTTTTGCATTCAGTATTGGCATCCCCCCTTGTTAATCAAACAACAAGGAGACTGGAAATCCAATGCGTTTGAGAGATATATTCACTTTAAAGATGAAACAAAACAGAAAATGGTCAAGGCAATGTCGGTAGCCATGAACATTTAGGTTGGTGTGGCTAGTAAACTATTGTATGTAAGTGTTAGTCTTGTGTTGGGGGGTTTGGCAGAGTTGTGTTGTCAATAAAGATTGAGCTTTTACCCCCAACACTGTTTTGTATGTTCTGTAGTTTGTTAGCATAAAGTTTACAATAGACTACGTTTATTGGCATTTTATGCTGGTACGAGGCTGTTGCGTTGGACGAGGCTGCCGCATGGTTAGCAGCCATTGTTGTTTTCAAGCACATTTGCTTGCAAGTGTAAAAGAAATTTTTTTTCCTGCTTTTGCAGAGTTGTGTTGTCAATAAAGATTGACCTTTTACGCCCAACACTGTTTTGTATGTTCTGTAGTTTGTTAGCATAAAATAATATTTATGAATCACAGCTGTACATTTTGTAAATGATCATTATTAGGGAATGCTTTTGAATCATTTTGATTAACACTAGACAAAACTGTTTGTCGTAGAGGGCCATGTAAATATCAACCAGTCTATAAGACTGTGTCAGTAATCAGAAACTCAACCCTAGATAGTATATTGCCAATGAAACTCTGTCCATGTTATAAACAGTTCCACTTCTTTTGTATATTACGGACGACTTCTCTCGTTGGTACCACATCCATCCCTAGCATTTTGCAATATGTTGATTCATTATGGTGACATTGCATTGTTACGTTTTCTTGGACAGTTCGAAGCTCAGCCATATCACTTTTAAAGTTATCGTCATAGCGTTTGACTTTGTCCCAGAATGTACGATTAAAGTAATCATAAAGTTTAAAGTCCGGTGCTGATACTTTTCTTATAATGTTCATCATTTCGTGAGTGATTGGTGGTTGTTCTGACTTATGTACCTTCATTGGTTGATATACTATATCCTCAAACTCCCAACACATCAATTTCTTCAGTAAAACAAGAGATTCATCGTAGTATTCAGTCAACATAACCAAATCAAGTTCTTTATCCAATTTGCGTAGTTTAATATCTATCGTAGATTCATTGTCATACCCAGATAATCCAAATCGGAAGAATTGACTATTCATCTCCTCAGAGTAAACACCACTTTCATCGTACTTAGCTTCGTATTCTTTAAGATAATCTAAAAATGGATTTGTTGAATTAGGAAACCTTTCATATACCATAAAATAATAAAAGTTAGATCGCAAACGTGTGTGTGGTGATCTGAAATTTGTAAAGTACTTGGCATCAAGAACGACGTTTTCCAACGCTGGTCGGTTATACTGTAGATGATACGCAATGTAGTTATAACCGGGAAAATTCGTGCAATTGTATCGATGGATATTTAAACTGTTCGTTTTCGTGTTGACGGAGATGACAGTATCGAGATTTGGAGCTAAGACAGCAACGAGATCATGTTTTATCCCATATCTGTACAAAACGGTCGCCAGTGTACTGCTTCCAGTTTTTACTGTTTTAGTATAGGCGAAATTAATCACAGGCTGGCAAGATGAAGTAGCCGACTCTTGGCGTATATGTGGTTGAGAGGAAATATAGCACCTACTGGTATGGTGCACTGATGTACTATTGCTGCAATCATCTCTCCGTGTAATTAAGAAATCCGGGTGTTTTCTACAAATGAAATATTAATAAATGATTACGGAGATTTATCTGGCCGTCCATACTTGGGATGTGTGTTGGTAAGATTAGCAATACCATTTCGGTTGTAAATTAAAATCCCACTTCGTTCCCAGTTACCCACATTTGTTATTTGGGTCTCCATCCTCCCAGTTGCCTGAGAACTGATGCTTCCTGTACAGTTTTAATCGATCCAATTGATGGTGAATGTCCGTTATCACTGATAGATGTTCATTGACTTAGAATGTTTTCTAATTCTAATAATTAAGAATTAAGAATTAAGAATTGATTTGTGACTACAGTAAATTTTAACGTGGTTGCAAAAAGAGTTCTCAAAAGACGGCATAGACTGAACGGGGCCCGGGTGAAAATGGGCCGAGAAATCACAGCCTTCCTGTCACAAAATGCTAAGATCAGAAAAATAGAAGTTGTCGACAGTGAAACAATAGTTCCTAACTGTAGAAGATGAGTTTGCGGCAGGGTACTAGAACAGTCCATCTAAAGTGAGATGAATGGCACATTTTTGTCGCTGGTTGAGCCAGATCTTTGATTAAGAGGAATAGTTTTGGTGAAAGCTCAGACCACTGTTTATTTGGCGCACTTGGGTGACCCGTCTTTTAATTTTATAACATACTGTTTGCCATGGGTCAATTCTCTAAATAATAACGAAGGTCAATGTCAACATTTAAAAATCACTTGTAATCATTTCCAAAAAACCTTCTGTATGTTTTATATAGAAATCTTTCAATCAAAATCTTCAAAGTACTATATGTTGAAGATCTCAATGCAACACTTGTAGTCTGGTAACTTCCGAAGTATCAGGGTCATGTTGGGGTCAATATGCATGTGCTACCATGTTGGAATCAACTGTTTACCAACCATGAGGAGAGCCCTCAACGGTGAGTCTGGGTAACCATGACTAGTATCCAGTGTATTCGTCCCTTTATATACAAATATTAATACTTAGTAGTAATTCTTTGCAGTACCTGAAACAAGTTATGTTTAAAACTTTGTTCAAAATTACCACAATAACATCCGTAAACTTTAACCATAGAAGATCTTACCGGAAGTTCTTTAATGTCTGCTTGTATGGTTTATATAGTAACAGTGGAATGTTATAGCATAGGAAGGAGAAAAGTATCAAAACTGTCAGGATCACAATGTGTCTGAAACATCGGTTATTTTTTTCTGAAAACGAAATATAAGAAAAGAAAAGAATCCCATTAGAGACACTGAGGAAGAAATGTTATATAATCATTCTCAATCTGTATCATCTGCTCTGCCTTCTCAGTAATTATGACACCGATACGAATTGTTTGTCACCTGATACTATTTACACTCGACCAACTTTCATTCACATCAGCAGAGTCAATTCTATTCACAGGTCCGGGATCGATCAAACGTTACGGGGAATTAACTGAACACGTACACGGTCAACGTTAACTTTTGCTAAGCCAAGATTAACTCTCAGACGTCGGGCGCAGGTCTTAGGGAGCCTTCAATATTTACAGGGGAGGCCCGGAGGAAATCATGCATGATCTGTTAAGTAAACTATGACCCTCCCCCATTCCCCATTTGTAAAAAGTGACCCTGCCCTTTGTGCCATTTTGTAAAACGTGCATGCCAAAATGTTACGATACTCTAGCACGTACGCCTCCAACGAAACCTAATCATTGCGAATAGTTTGTCTCCATAAACATGGTTTTCACTCAACATTCGAAAATATCACTTATTGTTATCATAATACAGGAAATTGTACGGAAAGATCTTGCAAATAGATATGTATGTCTGTATGTCATTCTTACATTATCTCGGGGATGAATATTGTAATGGTAGACTGACACTGCTCCAGAGCATACACGCTAAGCCATGTGACGTTGTTCTACGTCCACGCACACGAGCTGCCTGGTTTGTTACACTTCTGTCACTACCAGCATGAAGGAGGTTAATAGGTCTCATATAAAACTGTTTTTGAACTTACTCAACATACTTGTCACTTGTGCCTTGTGACTGGTTTTAGCAAGTTCGGATAAATTCTGTGTTCTTCGATGTTCCAATGCGTTGAAGGTTCACTTATCATGTATGACACAATTGCTGTTTAACATTACGTGTAACCCGGGTTGTCCTTAGCATTTGTTATTGATGTGTTAAACTATTCAAATAAATGTTCTAACTAAACAAACAAACTATGATCCAAATGTCATCTAAATGTCATGTACCTGGTCAAAGTTTAACAGACTTGCAATATGTATGTATGTATGTATGTATGTATGTATGTATGTATGTATGTATGTATGTATGTATGTATGTATGTATGTATGCATGCATGCATGCATGCATGCATGCATGCATGCATGTATGTATGTATGTATGTATGTATGTATGTATGTATGTATGTATGTATGTATGTATGTATGTATGTATGTATGTATGTATGTATGCATGCATGCACATACACACATGTGCGTGCTTATATATTGCCAAGATATATATTGCTAAGCATCGAAAGGCTAAGGTAAATATAACTTTTTACATAAGTTTTCCATGTTATAAAAGTGGGCCTGTAACATTGGTATAGGGGCATTGATATTGCATGTATAGTAATGTTACTGATGTGTTAGAGCACTTTAGGAGGTCATACCTAGTGTACAATAGAAACTTGAATTTGAGTTGTGGTGTCGATACATGTAGTGTCTGAAATAGGAAGTATATCATCCCTTTTGACAAATTCATACTGAAGAGACTAGAACAATTTAGATTAAGTTCTTTTATAAACTATCCAATAGTATGAAGGTTACCATTACAAAACCTTCAAGTTCACTTTTGCCCCAAAGTGTAAGATAAGTGAAGCACTGATTGTGAAACAGCCAAACACTTACATGGCATGCTCTGTAACTAGTGTTGTAGCTAGGTAATACATGTATTATATGTATAATTTTATGGTATGTTTGAACCCTTACATGAAGTAATATTTAAACCATTTATGAAAGAAACAGAGACAAGAACAAATATATATATGTACCACTGACTGGTCCCTGACATGTGTTTGAAACTGTTTGTCATGATTTGACAAGTGTCCTGGTTGGAGAGGTACGAGCAAGTTGAACAGTATACTCGAACCTGTGCATCATTTCCCTGCCAAGACATTTTTTTTTCTAGCAGCAGTGGTCCATCTTTTTTCCATCACCCTCTCATATCCGGATTTTTTTTTTCAAGCAAATCCATTTGGCATCTTTTTTCCCCCGAAATCTTCCAAGCCCCCCCCCCCCCCAGGATATCAAATGGTCCACCTCTTACCACGTGCAACATGCTGAGCAGTACTCCCTAGCCTGTTTCATATTAATACTCGTAATATGCGTATTGAATAATCTACGAATGGCATAATGTCATTACAAAATCACCGCATATCATGTCATCATCTCGCATCGCAGTATTGCATATAGTCATCTCATGTAGTCATGTCGCATGTAGTCATCTCATGTAGTCATATCGCATGTAGTCATCTCATGTAGTCATATCGTATGTAGTCATCTCATGTAGTCACATCGCATGTAGTCATATCGCATGTAGTCACCTCATGTAGTCATATCGCATGTAGTCATCTAGATCTCATGTAGTCATATCGCATGTAGTCATCTCATGTAGTCATATCGCATGTAGTCATCTCATGTAGTCATATCGCATGTAGTCATATCGCATGTAGTCACCTCATGTAGTCATATCGCATATAGTCATTGCAGTATTGCATATAGTCATTGCAGTATTGCATATATAGTCATTGCAGTACTGTATTTTCGAATATTGGCAGGCATTCTACGCTATAGCGTAGCGGGAGAGTTACGTGATTCGCTAAAGGCAAAGATGGCGGCCGTGAAATCTTACTTCATCGGCAAACAATTATTTTTTGTGGGTGGGGTTACTTATTGCGCATTAATTTTTATTCATCTCAGCAAAACATTTTATGGAACTGACAATTTACAATTTGTCACGGTATTTAGAAATACAAATACAAATACAAATACACACAGGAGATTTTCACAAGCGTCTAAAACTCTAAGAAGGCCAATTTAAGAAGAATACTTCCTCCACGTCCCTTTACAATTCAGCTTTATAAAAAATACAGCCCCCTACAAATTGTATACCCTACCATAGAAGGAATATGGCACTTTTGTTAATGGCACGTCACTTGAGCTCTTTGGACAGTGACACAATATGCAAACAACCGGAAAAAACCCAGAGTTGTTCAAGTTACTTGATTAAATTTATTATCTGAATAATATATACATTTACATCAGTAAATTTCGAATTTTGAAACACATATTTATGTGAGTCTGTTTACAAAATACTTTTTAAAGTAAATGTAAATTCAACTTTATCTTGTCTTGGATGTTAAGTTGGCAAAAGTGAAATTTCCTTTTGCAGTCTTAAAGTATTTGTGCATACTGTCTTGTACCACAAAAGAATAGCAGCCAGAGCCACTGTAACACATATTAGGTGTGACGTAATAAAATATTTATGAATCATATCTATATATTTTTTAATGATTATCATTAGGGAATCCTGTGTATGCTTTGGAATCACTTTGATTAATATTCGACAAAGCTGTTTGGAATAGAGAATTTGAAACCTATACTGAGCATACTCAGACGCAAAGGACTGTGGGATTATCTGTAGTTATTATAGTATTTAATCTGGCACTATCAATAAAATAAACCTCCTATAATGGTCAGGGTAACCATGACTACATTATTTATTGTTACAAACGATGTAACAAAATTGTTTGCAATATTGATTGATTCATATTTATCACCGTATTTCCCATGATGCAACATTCAGGATATTCAAAATAGTGGTTTCCAAATTCCCTATAACCTTATACTTATATACTGTACTTCTATCTAATAATATAGTTTGTTCGATTAGGTAATAAGGTTATGAATGGCAATAAAAAAGACGAATTTCCCACATAAGTAATGGATGTATATTATATAAAACATATAAAAACAATATGTGTATGAAAACAATGTAGATTTGAGTCCTTATGAGTGCTTATGATCATATAGATATCAAGATTTCTTGATTATTAAAATGTACTTCATTAGACGCGGGGATATAGGAAGTAAAGCCGTTATTGTGATTTGTTCTAAATTGTAAATATAGGGTAATTTCCTAGTAGCTTCATTTGCTTCACGGAAAATTGTAACAGCTTGGCCGCAAATGGTCACGGAGAGGAGTTGAAATCGACTCTGTTCATAAATGATACACTGTTGATTAACCTGTTATGTCCTACTGTATATAGTATGGGAATAAAATCTGTCAAAGAAAATTATGGAAATGAAAGCTGGTATGATGGTTGTCCTAACACTATTGCAAAATATACTTTTATTTTTGTGTGAAGTTTTGTTACCTATGATTACATATTTAAGTTCTATGATAAATACAAATTTAGTTGCTGCTGATTCCAAGGTTACCTTACAGTAACAGTAATATTAAAAAAAAATACCCCTCGCGTTCTAGGGCTATTTCATGCCAAGACAACTGTTCTTCTATGTTATCTTTCTCTTTAAGTTGGTAATTTGAATGATACATTGTCAACACATCCCACGACGATAGCTAAGCTTTTGAGTCGTCTTTCAAAATAACCACCTGACGGTCATCCACAGCATCATCCTTGTTGTTAGCATATATAGGATTGGTGAAAGCTGTGCCTTGTTCTGGTTCAGCTGTTGCTTTGGTTACCGAATCATTTGGGACGTCCGAATCAGAGTTGAAGTGTGCTACGTTGTCGTATACATTGAAGTCAACGTTCTGTTGTGTGGTGCCCTCAACGATCACTTGTCGATCCTCAAGATGACGCATCGTTGAACCTTTTCTGTCGAAAGAATTAAATAAAGAACAAGACATGAACAAGTTGTTTATTCTGTTCAATTCATACGTCACTCCAGAAAACTCATGACCATTTCATAGTAAAGGGACACAAGCTGAGTTTGTATGTTTTGACACAGGCTTTGTAGTCTTGGTTTCAGCGCTGATGGCCATGGCTCAATGCATGCATGGTATTTGCTAGGGGCGGATAGTCTGGGTAACTGAGACGTACATACAAATGTATACCTGTATTTTATATTTTTTATATTATATTTCTACGTGCACAAAACTACAGTTCAAGTATCTCATGTTGGCAATTTTCCTGCTACCATACATGTGTTATCATATCTCACACTTTAACCTCAACAAAGCCTATCATAGATTTGCGAACTTCTTTCTGATACACATCTACACAAAGGTTATCTGTTGAGGTCAGTGATGGCTCCCTTAATCTGCTCAATCTAAGTTGTGTATCCTTGTGTTAGGTTAATTGTCATATTTCATACACTGTTTAATAACATGGTTTAAGCATTTCGATATCGACGATTATAATCAGCGTGACGTTACAAGGACGCTTCTACATCAAATTGCATGAGTAAGAAATGACTATATCAAAAATATATCACTTAACAGCAAAACTCGCTAGATGGCGATGTAACTGGTAGAAAAAACAGTGCTGCTCTCATTAAAGTATTCTTACCTTCGTTTCTTGTACAAGACAACACCAATCAATATTACGAGTCCAATCAACACAACCACAGCTACAACGACACCAACAATAACTACAGCACCGGCACCTAACAACAAAACAAAGCAAAGTGAGACATGCGACCGTGAAGATGTCAATTTGAAAATGAACATAGGAAATGAACATAGGAAATGCATCAAATACCCACCATTATCGCAAATATGGTGCATTATGATATTTACATTATGTTACCTACATGTAAATTATCTCGATGTTAACACACGCGTTTATCTGAGTACCGATATAATTTACATAATGACTTAATTTGAATAATCAGATACTCTGTAGTGTAGCGTTATCACTCCCCATTGTGACCAATCAGCTTGAGTGGATATTTCAAAAATTAATGATGGGTTGTTGCTAATAATGAGTGGACGTATATTGAAGATCTATATATAGATTCGTGACCCAGACATGTTATTAATCAACTGGCAACAATTGTATATGTTTTGACCAGCACGTGTAGTACAACAACAAAGATAAGTCGAATATCAAATGGCTATTAATTTAAAAATTTGCAATCATGACTCCTATTTCCAATATTAGACAAGAGTGGGGTGATGTTGAAGCAGACGAAGGACTCTACATACCTGGTAACGATTCTCCTGGTGTGATGTTTACTTTTCCGTCGGTAGAACCCACCTGGGGCGTTGTTAATGTATGAATAGTAGGTTGTTCACTGGACGTTTCTATAATACAAGTTGCGACGAGATTTAATGAGATTGGCATGACAGTAATATCCAAGTCAAGACAGAGAAGGAATGTTTAAAGGAATATGGTCAGAAACTAACCTCCTGAGTATTTTGCATCATTTTTGTTTCCAAGTTATTTATATTTTACCATTCACTGTCATGTTTTTAAATGACTAGTAGTCACTGGCAAAACTCCCACTGTCGTTCGTTCTTTTGTGAGCGCTCATTACATACATCTGACACAATATACCATAGGTTTTTTTGAGCCACATGAGAATGCTGAGTGAATTCACTCAACCAATAAAAACGCGTAATTTACGCCGAAACATACGGATACAATACTTCAGAGCGCTCTGTTCAAAAAGATTACGATCACCTGCAAAATTTTTCCCATGACAACATTTTAATCAGGTTTGAACCTGTGTGTGTAATACTGTCTAATTAGTAAGGCCTTTGTCATATTTACAGATTCACTGAATTGCAAGTTGTATCAGGACCAATTGGACGGTATACTAGGATAAGCAGTAGTTTTCGCATGTCTGTAATATCATATTGGTTATAATTTAATGCTCTGACACACACACAGACACGCACTCATTCACACTGTCCGTCCGACCTATGTCTGTCTGTCTGTCTGTCTGTCTGTCTGTCTGTCTGTCTGTCTGTCTGTCTGTCTGTCTGTCTGTCTGTCTGTCTGTCTCTCTCTGTCTCTCTCTCCTCAATTGGAATATACCGAAATGTCGACAACGGAACGATTTGGTGAATTAACATTCGTTGACCTACGTACCTTGTATCACATACTCATCAAAGTGTAGATCATCTATGGCGATATCACCTCGATAGTCAGTACCAACGACGCCCTCTATGATCAACTAGAAAAAAACGTCATATATATGTTGTTTTCGAAAAAGACCAACACAATTAATCTATATAGATAGTTAAAGTCACTTTTAATACAAGTCAGAATGGATTCCTACCTGGTGCGTCTGTGTGGTAAATATATTAATTTCCGCAAATCTCCATTCGTTGGCTTGACTTCCATTAATTGACCATACCAGAGTCTCACTTTCCACAGTTGCAAAATAAACATTCAAACTCCCGGTGCCAGATCCGTACATGTGGTAGTAGAAGGTAAAATTAACAGAGATGCCTTCTTGGTTTGGATCAGCGAAATGAGGAGAAAATAGTCGTGCTGTATGACCACTATCACGTGGTGAGGCTTCGATATACCTGTACTTACCTACAAAGAAAGTGTAATGTGACTTCAAGCAACGGTACTATGAGGTTAAGATGCCCCCAATTTGAGCAAGGGCGCTGTATTCTCAATTTCCTGTTTGCAGTCTGGAAAGGCCTATTTGCCTTCAGGCATCGGTCACAGTTTATTGTATGCTCGGCATCTTAGTGCATGTAGAATAAATTACGTCATCGAATCGTTTATAAGTTGTACCTTGATATTGAGTTTAGTGAATAGGGAACTTGCGAACCCGCCATCTTGAATATCGCGAATGTTGCATCATGGGAAATATGATAAATGTGAATCAATCTGTTTTGTAAACAATCTTGTTACATTGTTTGCAACCACAAATTATCTAGTCATGGTTACTCCGACCATTGTGGGGAGGTTTATTTTGTCAATGGCTCCAGATTTGGTATCATGATAAATACAGATAATCCCATAGTCATTCAAGTCTAATCTGAGCATGCTCGGTCTTGATTGCAAGTTCCATATTGAAAGTGATGAGAATGATACCAATGTAGACACTTACCAGTTTTATTGAGGAATGTGTGATCGTATTCTGGCCCAGTCAGCAGAGTAGATGTGCTGCCTGAGTGTATTCTCCAGTTAAAGTCGTCATCATTTGACATTTGATGGACTATATTACACCAAGTTTCAAAGTCACAGAATAATGGGTAGTCTATGTGAGACACAAATCAAAAGTTTAAATAAAAGATACGCAGATGATTTCTGAATAAGACCATAAGTTAAGTGAGATATGTTGTCATATACTAAATATCTCTTACTGTGTCTAATACAATGGAGCATCGAACCCGTGCGATAATGTTCCGTATCACGCCCTGGCACACGTCAGGGCCGTAACGATTAGTATTTGTTGAGACAAGTTTGCGGTTTGCAAAAAAAAAAATGATTCATAAAATTTATGCAGAAATTAAATCGTAAAGTTTTTCAAATAACCCAGTATAGGGTGTGAAAGTAGCTGTATTGAGGTAGTGAAATGAAATATTCGTATCAATCAGACAGTCTAAATTTCTTCGTAATTGTCGCGTTATACAACAACACTATTACAATCATGTAGTAAATACATTTATTTTCGAATTGACGTTGATCTTTGTATGACGTCATAAACTATACTGGGATACATAAGCATATACTCACGTGATTTAAATAGAGAAACGTCATCGATCGCAATGTCACTCCTCTCACGTTTTCCCCGGATACCTTCAAGCACAAACTACATCATTGATTGAAGAAGATTCAATATTTGGTTAAATAGGGAACAAAGGTAAGGCTGGCATTATCTTGGCTGTAGTTTTTACCAGCTCTGCATGATGCGACCGCTCAAAAATAGTTACAAATGCTTGTAAATCTGGCAACTATACACAGTCACGTGGATTCAAGCATAATGGGAAATTAAGAATATTAGGAACTTCTTCTCACAGGTGGCTTTAACATTGTTTGTTTCATTGGTGTGAAGCTTATAGCGTTGTTCAGCGGTAAATGTACCGAATCATTTATGATAATTATATCTTCCAAAAAGAGTTCAAAAACTATCTCCAATCATTGTAAACAAGTTATACTTCATATTCATAGAGATTGATCACCGTTTGTCTGTATATTTAAGTAGGTCATTTGTTGTTTCTTTGTGTTTGTGTATTTGTTTCGTTTTCTTTTTGTCCACCTATATTTATATAATGTATTTTGTAAATCCTTTATAATTTTTTCTATTCTGTCAATATTGCAATACACTCAATTTGACCAGCAGCCCCAGTAATTAGTAATTCCTAATCCCTAAGATTGTAAAAGGGGACGGACTCGACTAGTTGCAAAGACAACTATTTTTCGTCTCCCTTTCCCATATTGAATACTTCATATATTGTAGAATTGTTATATATGTATATGTATTTCTGGGAATAAAGAAGATTATTATAATGTTAATTAAACCTTATCAGAATATATAACTTTAAAAATAAAATTACCTGAAAATCTTCCTCGGCGTAGAATATCACATTGGCCATGTACCACAAGTCGCCTTGGTGACCAGTTTCATTCCATAGTACCGTATGTCTACCCTCTAAATTCTGGATGTAAATATTTAGATGGCCGATGGTTCTTCCGTTCATATGGTAAAAGAATTTCAAAACGTATAGTTGTTTGCCAGTGACAGCAAAAGATGGTGACGTAAGACGAGCTTCCTGTTGCTTTCTTGCTTCCGATGCTTCGATGTACATGAAATATTCTGTGAATTAAAGAACATTCTTCGAGACTGTTTCAAAAATTAAAGGGAAACACCACTCCTGGAAATAAGAGTATTTTCTTAACCTTTGAGTCATGAGTATGCATTTTTCAAATAATACATATTCATGTATGCAAATACACATAAGGGAACACTGTAACACTGAAAGAACAATACAAGTGAAAAAGCTTTCCAATTTGGTGTTTCTTGACAACCGAGCAAAATTTATGTCCTGTGAAATCATGAGATGATTTTGCAGAACCCAAAATTTATGAAAATACCTGCATTTTATGGAGTGACATTCCCTTTTAACAATGGGGTGTAAAAGATGGTACAGTTGACTGCTCTGAAGACAGTCGACAACACGTTTTTGTAGAACTGTACGGAATTGTCAATGATTATGGCACGATTGATGGCATGTCTTACCAAAAAAAAGACTGTCGAAAGAGTACATTGTTCGAGAGGTGTACATGTCGTGGCATGTACAGAAAAGTGCGACGACTGAATTATTTACGATTAATATTTGGATCTAGAACAAGTATTCTCTTAATAATTCGTAAATCTCGGTAACCGTATGACTTCTCCAGAACAAATGTCCCTACATGATACGAAAACCCCGTTATTCTTTGTTCGAATTCGTACATGTTAATTGAGAATAGGTCCTGCATACAGTGTGAAGTATAGTGATCTGAGATCACATTGTGTATATGTACCATTCACACTCAGCACTTACAGTGTAACGACAAGTCATGTGTCCTCGTCTCTATACAATAGGCTATGAGTATTGAGGAGGGCCTTGACAAAACTTATAATTGTTCACTGGTGAGAAAGTCACAACAGACTATACGGTATGAGAAAAAAATCTGGTTAACGGGCCCGACCTACCAATATTTAGGCTATTTCAATTGTTTTGGGCGATGGACATAAAATGGCCGCTGGACTAGTATATAGTGCGCAGTTTGTTTCAAAATTATGTATGGGTATTTCTTGACATTTTCTGAACTGTTTTACAACACTTATGAATTTATGCATATGAGTCAATTCCAAATCATAACACACACACACACACACACACACACACACACACACACACACACACGCACACACACACACACACACACACACACGCACACACGTACACACACACACACACACACACACACACAGTGTTTTACTTGGCTCAAAGTTCAATATCTTGTGACTTTCATGGATTTCCCTTATCTTTATCTGGAACGTTATATACAAATGTATATGTATGTATGTAACAGTAACTCCTAGATTTGTTGTCATAGTTACCTCCATCTTTTGTATGGTCTTCTGCGGGTCCAGTACCTGCCGAAGGTGTCTGGTTAGAAGTTCTTGTCCAATTGAAGTTGTCATTGTCATTCTGAGTAAAGCCGCAGATATCAGTCTCGAAATTGCAAAAGAAAACACGTTCATCTGAAATAAAATGTTGTATACTTTACTATTTTTATCGGTACAACACTTCAGTGACTGGTCTTTAACACAACAAAAATGAAAATACCTCTGTCAAATTTGGAAATTATAGAAAGTAAGCGAGTGAATATTTCATAACGAATGAGACAAATATACATACCCATATATGCGTGTCGGTGTGTGTGTGTGTGTGAGAGAGAGAGAGAGAGAGAGAGAGTCAAATGAGAATGTGTCAGTATTTTTACTTTGAGTTCACGGGGATAAAGAACGTACTTATATGTTGTTGGATGGAGAAATTGGTTGAAAGTACAGCATATAAACTGTCGCAAATGTGTCACTTTGTGAACTATTGGCATTTTCGAAATAATGTGATCTAATGAACCTGAGAGCGCATCGTTACGCAGAATCTGGCCCCTTTATATGAACCCGTCTTATATCAACAACTTCCCACAATCGTATCAGAAGACACTTGTTCTTTCAAACAGATTGTAAATCGACAGTCATTGACCTTTACACAAAAACTATGACAGGTACTGGTATTTATCATTCCAAACACATTCGAAGTTAACAAAACAAGTCTTCGGAACCAACCAACCTACACAAACATATTTGATTAATGGCAATCGTCGTCTGCAATGTCTCCACGTCAAATGACCCTGAAATGACCTCAGAATACCATAGTCTGTGTTGTGTACTCACCTACATAAAAGACAGTAGTCAGCACACAAACAAACTTACTGGCCTGACTTGGCCATTTTTATCTGACGATGGGATGAAATTAATAGAAGAGTACGGTAAAAATCGACCAATCTGTAAAAAGTGAATGTACATAAGTGTTCTAGAGGTAAACACATTGATAGGATCTTCATGTCAAAACATTCTGAGAGTATGTTATTTACTAAATCATCTTGCAATCAAACGCATTGTGTTCCCTCATATTTTGTGATCATTTCTACAGTGAGATCACATCGTGTAATGGTGATTTTGGCTTCCAGTCACTGAAGTATGTCTTCATAGAAGGACCATGACTATCGTCTGTTTGCCCCATTTGCATTTTGCACTTTGATAAATTTTCATTGTATTACATTGTGTGCCACGCCACGAAGAACCTTAGGCATAGGCATAAAGGCCAGGTGAGCAATACAATGTGTAAGTTCAAGGTTTTCTTAAATTGTTTGTAAGCAGATTTTGAGACCCGCATTTCTGCAGGTACACAGATCATTATGTTGCTGTACGTACAGACAGTGACGCGGTATCGATATGTCGTCCGTGTTGGTGTAATTAGTAAAAGTGCTAGACTGCATATATATACGGGAGGCAATTAGGAGATGATTGTAACTGTCATACTTTATTAATAAGAAGAACGCATTAAAATAACAATGTCAAAATTAAAAGGTCACACGTGATGTAACGCAAGTGAAGAAACGGTGTGCTCTTTGTGGTTTGGTGTAAACAGGCAGTATACTCACGGAGACTTATATGTAGTTTTTGACATAACAAATAAACGTTGGGGTCTAACCCAAGTAAATTAACTATAGTAGCTACAACGTCATATGTTGATGCAAATAAGTATCTTGTCTTGCAATCGGTTCACTTTTCTACATTCACTTTTGCTGGTGCAAGTTTTCCCTGTTGACAGTGAAGTATATACGGACATTGAGTGAACTGAACAGTCCAACAATAAAATTTGTATATGTGGTTTTGCACGTTATTGTTCTACCTGGAATGTACTCACCGTGTATCGCTGCTTTTACGTTGACGGCGACCAAAATAAGGGAAAAGAACACAAGAGAATGTAGAAATCCACGGACTTTTCTCTTTCCCTTCATTGTCAAGGCCCCGAGACAGTAACTGCAACCTTCTCAAACAACAATGTCGTAGGTACAGGTTAGAACTTTAACCTGTCTTTTGTATGTATGACAATATGTGAGAGAAGCACACTGGCTGTCAATGCGCAGTCTCAACTTGAAAATTTTAATATGTTGAGTTGAATAGAATCTCCCTTGTGGGCAATGAATGAGTTGACCCCGAATGACATTGTTGTTTTGGGCCAACTTATTTAGAAGGCTCTTAGCCCAGTTTCCTTTGTTGACAAATATGTTCATCGTTGGTAAAATTCGTGACTACGATCGTGACTGTATTGTATTTTATTTTCACTGAACAAGTGTCGCTCTTTGACTTGCGCAGTGGTAGTATATTTGACTATCACCTGGAAGAAAGCCACATTTAATAGACGAATCGGTGACAATATAGTATTAAAAACAGCATTGAAGGAACAATTGAAATCGAGCATATACGTTATCACTTGTTGCATGGCCATGGTAACGTCATTTACACCACATTAATCGCGTTTCTTATTTCATTACAAAGTATACCATGGGTGAAAACTGAACAGCTATGTTTGAAATTGAAATTTCAAATGAAAAAGAAGTGTTTTCCATTGTTTAAGTAACGTATTAGGCTTGGGATGAACAGTTTTGTGTATGCCTAGGGCTGGTGATGTATCGATCAAACGAGCTAGCCAGGGGATAATTTATGTTGTGCTCTTTCCTATCTAGACCATTTTAAATTGATGTAGACTTATTTTAGTGTGGCTAGAATACACCTGGTAGTATATTTCAAAGTATAAATGCAAGGTGTAGCATAGAATGATAGTGGAACATGATGAACTCTGACCTTGCAGTCATGTTGTGTTGTATTACATGTACATACAAATGGGCCACGTTACAAACTCGTCATCGTAAATAGTGCAGTATTGAAAACACGGCATTTATTCTATCAATAAATACTTAATACTTAATCTTTAGTTTAACTACCTTGTGTTGTTTATTTTGACCACAAACAAACAGACAATCAAGTTTGGTTACACAGCTCATTGTTGGATGGATAACGTCATAAAGAAAAAATAATAATCAAAAGGCCTGTGAAAAGGGAACACCCTTCCTTGAAATAGATGTATTTTCATAAATCCTGTGTGTTGGAGAGTAATTTAATGATTTCACATGACATAAATATTCCGTGGTTGCCAGGAAACACTAAATTGAAACTTTTTCACTCCTATTGTTCTCACACTGACTACCGTTGCATCATGGGACTTAACTGACATACATATGCATTGGTTGCACAAAAACCAAGCGGGTTATACTTGACTTCCTTGAGTTATACTTCCATGTTTAGATAAATAGTTATTTATCGCGAGTGAAGTATATACACATTTATATGTTGTTTATGTGAAGCGTCCAATAATAAAGTCTGTACCAGTGGGTTTGCAGGATATTGTTTTACCTTGAATGTACTCACCGCGTGTGCCCTGTGCATTTACCTTTACCAACAACAACGAAAAGAACACAAGCAAAAGTAGAATTCCACAGACTCTTCTCTCTCCCTTCAAGGCCCTGGGATTGTAAGCACAATCTTGTCAAATAGCGATGTTGTAGGTAAACCCGTCTTATGTATGTATGTATGTATGTATGTATGTATGTATGTATGTATGTATGTATGTATGTATGTATGAATGTATGTATGTATGTATGTATGAATGTATGTATGTATGAATGTATGTATGTATGTATGTATGTATGTATGTATGTATGTATGTATGTATGTATGTATGTATGTATGAATGTATGTATGTATGTATGTATGTATGTATGTGTGTGTATGTATGTATGTATGTATGTATGTATGTATGTGTGTGTATGTATGTATGTATGTGTGTATGTATGTATGTGTGTGTATGTATGTATGTATGTATGTATGTATGTATGTATGTATGTATGTATGTATGTATGTATGTATGAATGTATGTATGTATGTATGTATGTATGTATGTGTGTGTATGTATGTATGTATGTATGTATGTATGTATGTGTGTGTATGTATGTATGTATGTGTGTATGTATGTATGTGTGTGTATGTATGTATGTATGTATGTATGTATGTATGTATGTATGTATGCATAATGTGTGTGTATGTGTGTGTGTGTGTGTGTGTGTGTGTGTGTGTGTGTGTTATATGTTACACCCAATCCGTGAAACTGCCCAATTCATGAAATGTGCATGTAACTTTGCCCAGTTCATGGAATGGTCAACCTTATGCAAATGAGAGTATAGATTATGATCTAAAAGGGGCCAAATTAAATTTTCGGGGCAAGAGTTTTGAACTGGGGTGTTGATTATCGAACTTTATTAAAAACACAAGCTACACTGAATTGTGATAAAATAAGAATTGTGAAGTGATGAGTTTGTAAATACATGATAATAAAGTTGTTTGATTCTTATTCTTTTTTGTGTGTTTCCTATAAAAGATGCCAATTTCATGTACTGGGCATATCTTACCATTCCCACTTCATAACCTGGGCAGCACGATTACCTATTTCATGAACTGGGCAAAGTTACCTACCCATTTCATGAATTGGGCAATTTCACATATTTGGGTGTAACATATATACATTCAGAACATTTGCTTAGGGAAAGAAAACAAAAGAAATGTGAAAAATTAAAACTGAAGGCTTTCTTAGGATATTAGGATATATAAGTTTTCATTGAAACATTTCTGCCCTGTCCTTTTTGATTGCTTATTCCGTTTTACATGGCAGTTATATGTTACAATTTGCTACACCGACTGTACTTGGTTTCAGAGCAAAAATACACATAGATATAAATAATGCAAACATTTTAGATAAGGGCATGTGTCACTTAATCACCCATTTGATTATTTTGTCTTCCAGGTGTATGTGGTGGCATAATCACGGCAGCAATTGTTTTTGGAATTCTTGGTGGTTTAGGACTCAGTTTCATCTTTATGAAATGCCGGTAAGAATTGACAATTTTATGTCTCTATCTCTCTTTGAACAAATGGATTTCTGAATAATTTCAGTTTTCTTTCAAATAATACGTTAGTTTGATTTGAATATAGTTTTAGATCTACTTGTTTTAATTGTGTCATCAATATTGCAATATGGTACTCCACAAGAAACATTTATATAACTGACAAATATAATTCCATCAATTCACTGTTCCTAATTATAATGTATACTGGTGAATTGGTATAACTTGCGTTTACAGTTTTTAATGTGCAATTAATTCCTTCTACTCCAGAAGACTTGTAGGTTGAAAACCATTTTATTATTTTCTTTCAAAAATACTTTCTGTACTGAGTATTCTTTTCCTTCCTCAAATTGGATTTTATTTGGCTTCATCAAAGAATGTCTATGCTGCTTCTGATTTTAACAGTTTAGCCTGGGTATACCTGCTTACTATATCAATTACCCTTACTTGAGAATACATTTGTTTCCTTTCTTCTATCTTTTAGTGTTTTATATATAAATGATCTAAATTGATCATAAATGTGATTAACGATGACTAGTATGAAAATAAATATTTATGATAGTCAGTTCGTGCAGGAAATGACCATTGAGTTTCAATTCCTTGTGTTCTGACTGTTGTATGTCTTCTTTAATCCCGGAGTTTTTGTATTGCTTTAAAATCTTCGATACTGTGTTGGTATTTGTTAGATACTATTTTAACGTACCTGTAGAACAATATTTGTATGGTTTTATACATGATAACCTACTCTAAATATCTGATATAAAAAAGAGTCAATTTAATTTGTCAGATTTAACTTTCTGAATTAATTTTTTCTAAGTGTTCATAGAAGTGTCATAGAGTAAATGAGAGCTATTGAGTGGACATAAATTTACCATAAAGTACCACTCTTTCATCCGTTCACAGATCAACAACACACCCCAAAAAGAAGCGAGCTGATGAACCCAAGTCTGTCACATATCACAAGGACAGCCCACCTGCAAAACTGAAAGAGGACGATAGTTCAATGAATGGGTATGAGTGTCTTGATATAAGTGAGATGCGGGATCATAATAAACATGGAGGGGAACTTGAAAACTGCTACATGAATGTTGAGTATCGTGGCTAGCAACACAATGGACTTAATGGGGTGAATATCGCAAGTTAAGAATTCCCCGAGAGCAATCAAAAGTTTATCAGTTACATGCCTCTTTTTAAAATGTATGAACCATTTCATATTTTGCATGGTTATATCAAACAGTGGATAAGATTTCAAGTGGATTTGATCTTCATTGTATGTTTTACATAGTGCTTTACACAGAATGACATTCAGTTATAGAATAAGTGTTTATATTACCCTAGAAATGATATTCTTGGAAAAAAGATATTATGTGAGAAGTTTTTTCTCTTAAACATAATACACACGCACGCACACACACACACACACACACACACACACACACACACACACGCACACACACACACACACACACACGCACGCACGCACGCATGCACATATGCACGTGTGCGCACATACATACATACATACATACATACATACATACATACATACATACATACTACTTCATTTTACTTTATTTTATCTTTTTAATTGTATTAATCTTTGCTTCGACCCAAATCCAAACCTAATGTCGGTCAGAACTCCCCTTTTGTGATAGTTTGGTGAAATATGTACAGGCATCACAGAGGAAAGAAAACTGACGTTCATGAAGGTCAAGAAGACAAAGAATTTCTTATCTTTTTGTCTTAAATAAATGTTTAACAAATGTTTAAGGTTGGCGGACTAAACTAGGATCGATAAGGTTATCGGAAATATATAGTTTTTTATTTTGCCTTATAAATACATTGAATCAAAACTCACGCAAATCCGAAATCTTAACGGACTAATTAAGTCCATTTTTTTTATCAAAATGAACAAAGTAGGCATCATCGAAATGAGATGTTCTAAAATTCTGTATAGGAGTTTTCGTATTTGATTATTTAAATACTTGTATTTTACTTACTGTACTTATTCAAATGGCGTTGTTAAACAATGCGGTTTTATGTTAGTTTACGATAATGCACTGCTGTATGTTATGGGTAGTAGTCTATTTCCATTTGTCAACTTGATGATTGTAAACAAACGTACCCAGTTTGGCAACTTGAGCATGTGCCATGTTCATGACTCTATTACGAAAGCCGAGACGGTTCTACAAAAGTGAAATTTCCATAACCAAAAATGCACACGTTCGCATGCAAGCCTATGATGACCAAGTACACACTGCAACAGCCACTATTCTGAGAAAATGTGCCCTTAATTGTGGTAATAGACCCGTATTTCCGCTTTTCTGGGTGAAGATCAGACGTTCACTTGACGTAGCATGTAACTACCCAGACAACAAAACACTCCAAAGAATTACTATCAAGTTATGAATAAATTTATGTTTATGATAATTTATGCAAGGTGTCGATGACAAGATTAAGAAATATGATCAATAGTCAAGAGTTAAGTAAATTGAATTCCTACGATATGATGGAATTTTTGAGTCTGACATTTCAAAGTCTTTAGGATCCCTTACATCATGGCAATGTAGTGAATAAAGAAGAAGAACAGATTTTCAAGTATTTTGAGATTCTTTGACAACAAAATAAATGCTGGTCAAGCTTGTGTCTTATCGGTGTATGAATCTGCTGAGTGAGTACTGATTTCTGATATTATCACGCCCAGCCATTTCCCTGTATGTACCCGCAGACTGATGAGAATTTCCAGACGAGACCTGACATACACATTATTAGGCAGATGAACCTAGAGTATGGTATAAGCGCAATTAACGTACACATCTATATTGATTCAATATATCTCAACTGTCAAAAAAGGTTGGTTGTTTGCAGTTCTGTCAACAGACCATGATATAATCAACTGGGAATTAGACGGAAATACGGGAACACGCATATACTTTAATTTAAAACGCATGTATGATTGTGTGCTGACTCACACATTAATCAGTACTATACACATTCAAATACGTTACATGTCAAATGAGGTTAGAAAATAAACATTGTACAGATCATGAATTTGCATATTCGCTGGCAGGCAGGCAGGCAGGCAGACTGTTTGTCTGTCTGTCTGTCTGTCTGTCTGTCTGTCTGTCTGTCTGTCTGTCTGTCTGTCTGCCTGTCTGCCTGTCTGTCTGTCTGTCTGTCTGTCTGTCTGTCTGTCTGTCGTGTTATTATTATCTCTAAGACGACTGGATAAATTTAAATGAAAATGGTAACACCTTTCTCATGAGGGAAATAAAGTATTTATCTAGGTTTTGGGAGAATGAACTATTCCAGAATTTAGACAATATCTTTCGAATGCATTCTTCAAATTTCATATAACATGGTGTCTATATTGATGATAATGTATATGTCCAACATAAGTTATTAATATAGCTTAATTTTTAATGCCCATTGAACTGAACGATAATTTGTAATTAAGCAATATTTCATTAATGCATGCTTCATTCAAATCTCATGCAATTTAATGTATATTTTGGTTATGCCAAGGTTTGCATAATTAAAGCTTTATGATAATTAGGAAATATATTAAGAGAGTAACCTTCCCATTTCATATAATTGTGGGATTATGACAACACAACGTACGTGTCGTACAAAACGTATTGACGTAGCTTTGCATTTTAAAGTGAAATTAGCATACTTCATGATGTTTTTGTATTAGGCAATATCTTAAGATTGCATTCAGTAAATGTCGTATACTTTGATGTACATATTGATGACATGTGTCCTATGCTAGTTGGTGTTACTTTGGATTAAGATTGATTTGGATAAATGTTGGTTTGCGATTATTTGGCAATATCTCAAAACACATATAATTTGGTACATACGTTGGTGATAAAAACTCACAAACATCTGGTTATATTTTTAGGGTTATGTGGTGGCATTGTCTTGATAGCGATTGTTGTTGGCATTCTAGCAACTTTAGGTTGTGGTTTCGTCATTTGGAAACACAGGTAAATAAAAAATAATATTGCCTGATCATGAAGGGGAAACAAAATATTTAATTCACATTTAAACATTTCGTTTCAAATGATATTATGCAAAATAAAGAAGCAATAGTTTAAATATATTTACAGATCAAAAAAGAAGAATACTAATCTTGATATCGATCAGTGCAATCAATGTGGAGATCAAGTTGAACATCCCTATGCTATGGTTAGCCCGGATTACTTGGAAATGGATAATTACGAAGGGATGAAGTTTAATGACGAGGGTGGATCTGATAAACCTGGAGACGGAGATGAAGATATCTATATGAATGTGGAATCTTGAAATTAAGATGAAAATCTACACTGCTCTATCTTAAAAAGGCGACAGTCGTCCAATTTCCATACACGCATTTACTTATCCCATGCCATGAACACCTATAGCCAGATGCTCGAACAGAACTGTTTTTAAGCAGACATTTACATGTAAACGGAATAGTATTCCTCCGAGTCAGAGTGTGACGTCATGCAAAAAAAGCGATACTGTGAATTGATACGGGTTTCCTCAGTGATAAAGACGCGAAGAATCATGCTTGCAAAAAATACCTATCTACTTCACCCGGAAATGCTTAGCAGATGAGAAAGGACTTATATATGTACACTTATAATAAATGCTCGCATGATATTTCTTTCGAAATTCGCTCCAAAATGTATTATTCTTGACCCACAGTAAAAAGAAGTAGCTTTTTTTGAAAAGGTAACCATGCCAAAGGGAAAATGTACAAGGGGTGGTAGTGCTATATCTTTCATTGGGTGTTATATTAAATATAACCTATTGTTTTCCAAGCTGCATCAAATGTTGGTTTTACTTGGTGCATATCTAGAGTTCAAAATCTGACAGGATGCAAGATCTCTCAAATATACTTTTGGTTGTGAACCCTTTAAAGGTAGAACCCCTATTTTAATGGTGTAATTATGTAGAATTACTTGAAAACAAGTCATTAGATGGTTAAGGGATGGGGATGGGATGGTACACTTAATCGTTTCTATAGCAAGATATTTGTCAGAGCTTGCCTTTTGAAATTGTATCTAATTTACATTTGCAGGGTTAAACCACAATGATATGATTTACTAACTGGTTTTATTCACTCACATTATACAGACTGCATGTATAAAGCGAGATGTTTCCGACATTGACACTGACGTGACGGGTGTCTGTCTGTCTGTCTGTCTGTCTGTCTGTCTGTCTGTCTGTCTGACATTAGCAATGGTATATATTTTTGCTACATCCTATTGAAAACGCGATGACATTGTCTGTGCTAATAAGAAATTCAAAGCTATTTTGTTTAGATAGCACTCGCTACAGCGACCATAGAATATCTCATGACACTTTCAATAACAAAATGAAAAGGAAATAGTAAATCACCTAACTATAGTACTTACTGCTATTTGAAACAGTTATACATGTGACTGAAACATGCAATGTTGCCATGACTTTAGACTTAAGAATAGTTTTATCCCATACTAACCTTGCCAATGATCAGATAAGACCAGTCCTGACACTGACATTATATGAGAAAATATGGAGAGTAAAGTTTGCGCGTTATATTTATATTTACTGTATTTTTTGCAACCTCACATAATTGAAATAGTGACGGTCAATATAAAGTCCTCGTAAATCATAAGATATGTGACAACATTTTACAGCCCCAGATTATCACCTTTGACCGTTGAGGTTATATGCCTTCACAATGTTGGACGTATTACCATCCTATCCTAGGCACTCATATATATTATCCGGAAGACATATGGGTACTTCAAATAGTTGAATTACATCCACTGCATAATGATAGTTGATACATTATAGGACACTGGATGACAGATGACTTGCAATTAATATTGAATATTCTTAGTAAATGATTTAAAGTTCACTGTAAGTAATTTGAGATTTAATCGAAAGTGACTTCAACAAGCCTGAACATGATACATGATTACAGTTGTTTAGTATTTCCTGTTTCCTGTTTCCTGAAGGCGTCCAAGCAGCAATGGTTCACAAAATGATCTCACCGAATATCGTTGAAAGGAAAGTTTCCTTTTTTGTGTATTTCTATGGAGTGTTACTGTGTTCGTTGTTCATGATTACGAATGGACAGGGTAAGTGCTATTTCTAGAATACGGTTCCAAACCGTCGCATTTATTTATTTCCGGGTACCATTGAATGGAAGTACACGTCCTATTTCTAGTACATGTAGTAGAGAACCGTAAAGTTTTTGTTGCTTTGTATCGAGAATGATTATCCATGATATGCACAGGGCAATATGAAACGCAAATGAGACCACACACACTCGTAAAAAGAACAACCAAACCTGCAAGATATTGTGAATAATATATATTTGTGATGGGTTAAAAGATATTGTAGGAGGTCTAAAATGGGAAGGCGTCAATATCAATGTTAGCATTTTCTGTATCTCACTGTACATAGCCAATACACAAATCTGACATTAGCTACATTATGGCATCGCTGCTCTTGTGTGCACAATATACATACCTAAGCTTGGAGTGAAAATGTATACTGTCTAGAATATCTGTCACTCGATTGACTGAGCAGAATTTGTTGCCAATACATTACACCGATATTATCAATGTCATAGCGGTCAGGCTAGCATTAACAAGATAATTGGGTAAAACAAGATAATACAAAATAATCATAGTGTTAGTCGGGTAAGAAAAATAAAACGCCTTTCTCATTTATTCAACTATCGCGAACTTTTATTGAAACTCTAGTTCACATTACTCAGTTCCTTTTCGTTAGAAATTACGTCATTGCTTATTCTAATACAATGACACCACGCTAGTGGCGTGGGTTGTTGTCTCAGCATGTTGTAAAACTAAGTTGGTCTACTACATTTAAATAATAGGGGAAGTCAACAACATAGCATTCTGTCAAGACTACCTAATATGACGACATGTGTTCCTATGCTTATAAACCAGTTATCAAAACTCAAAACAGTTTTCTAATCGGACCTGCATATTATTGACAGAACCTGGCGACATTCGTTTGGTAAATGGAGGCTCTGTGAATAGAGGACGTGTGGAGCTATATTACGGTGGTTCCTGGGGCACTGTCTGCGATGATGGATTTGATGTGTATGATGCTACAGTCATCTGTCGGCAACTAGGATATCAGTAAGTTTGAGTGAGTGAGTGAGTGAGTGAGTGAGTGAGTCACCCACTCACTCACTCACTCACTCACCCACTCACACCTTTAGCAACATTTTAAAGAATGAAAAACAAGCAATAGTGAGAATAAGTGAAGTGAAAGGATGGCTGGATTTCATTGAAATGTTTACCTCCTGTACGGAGAATTTTCCCAGATAAATTCATGCGATCATCTTCACTGTTTCATTCTCAATCAAAATCTTGTTTGTACTTCGATAATTAGGAACATGGTTACACTCCCTCGTTTCTGTTTGCCGTGCAAGACTAAAACCATGAAAAGGCCATCGGGCAAACCAGGTCATCATTAACTTCCGGGTCAAATCACCCGCTTTCTAATGCTCTACAGAAAATTCTTGAACGGACCGTTACACAAAGACCTTGGCAAAGACTTTTTATAAGAATTCATCTTTATGTGAAATTTGTAAACCTTCCGGTCGGTATTAAGGAAACTATGAGCGAAAAACTGAAGCAAAATTTCGGTCGATCAAGTATTTGTCAACAAATCACCAATTTTACAGTATCTAAAATGGTGGACTTTATTGAAAGTTACGGCGAGTTGAATATACGCCAAATTCAACTTTTGTAGAAGCAGATAATGCGTCGGCAGTGGTTCCAAAGCTGCGTTTATTGAAGTAGTATTACTAACTAATGGTAGCTAATGGATATACAATGTCATGTAGAGCAGAATTTTTTTTTCGACAAGCCATTGAGGAACAACAATCTAAAGTTTAAATCTGATCTGTAAATAAGCTATATCTTAAGAATGCACACTTAAATTACAATACAATTTGGCACATAAAACAGCCATAACAAAACACACATGTCCTATAAAGCCTGTTAACATAGCTCTTGATTTAATGAATCTTTTGCATAGATTAATGGTATTTGACCAACAGGCTGCAAATAATGAAAACTTCCAATTTCATATAATTTGCTACATATATGAACTGTGATATTATATGATTTATTGTATGCATTGATAATAACAAAGTGCATGGTTTGTTATAGATAGTGATGTATTATTTGCATAATCAGTGGTTTTTGATAATTAGACAACACTTTGGAATGGAAGTTTCACGTTTCATATATTTTGGTACATCATACATCAAACATAACAAATACACATGTACTTTAAAAGCTTGATCATGTAGCTTTTATTTTGAATGAGAAATTTGCATAAAAGATTGTTTGATAATTAGTCAATATGTTCAAAATGTTATATTGTTTCATATAGTTAATTTTCCAATTAGGGGTCACATCATGTGTAATAGCTATAGCCAAGTACGTGTGTGTATGTGTAGAAACACAAAAGTATGGTTTTGGACATACGGGAGGCATCCAATTAAAATCTGGCTTTATTTACAGTCATGGTGCATTAGTATATACACAGGCGTACTTTGGACAAGGTACCGGAAGAATTTGGATGGATGACGTAAATTGTGGAGGAGAAGAACGGCGTTTGACTTGTTGTGGTCATTATGGTATGGGTCTCCATAATTGTGAACATAGTGAAGATGCTGGTGTACACTGTACCGTACCTTCTGGTAGGAAATAGCATTTTGTAAATGTGTTGTTTTTTCACCATTCATAACATCGCACGCAGTTGTTTTAAATTAATTCTTCTGAATTAATTGGGCACAATATTGATTTGTTCGTGTTCTTTCTTAATCTCATATTAAGAATAAATGAAATAAACATCACATGCTTCAGATACTAATTAAGAGTAGATTACGAGTACGAAGTACCTTTATAGAGCTTTTAAAGGGGAATATAACTCCTGGTTATAAAGGTACATTTTGTTCATAGGAAGTTATTTCATGATTTTACAGAACATGCATCATGCACGATTGACGCGAAATAATGAGCCTCGTTCGTTACTTTATGGAAACTCTTGTTAGCGACATACATATTCTTATGGGAGCCAGCAGACATGAATGTTTTCTAAAATAAATTTTAAAAAACCTCATTGGTTTGGCTTGTATTCAGCTCCTAGGGAATATGATATCCGATTGGCAGATGAAAGTTCCTCAAATAATGGACGAGTGGAAATCTATCACAACGGTGCATGGGGTACAGTCTGTGATGATTACTTTGATATAAACGAGGCTAAAGTTATTTGTAAACAACTGGGATATAGGTAAGGGCAACCACATGCAATATCAGAGGTAAAAAGGGCGGTACCTGCCTGATAAAGATATATAGGCTTACGAATTTATTGCAAGAAATTTTGCAAATGTACTTGGCAAACGACCGCTCTCGAGGTTTAATTTGGTTAAAACTATGAGCAATATACAACGTGACACCCCCCATTTTACACCGAAATTTACAAGTCCTTTCCCTTCGCATCCCTCATTTTGTAGTGCTCCACATTTTCTCTTCCACACCTTGCAGTAAAGTTTGCTTGTTGTCTTATCCCCCTCTCATTTCCCGAACAATACCATGTGTGGGTACATCATGCGTGTATGATTATGTGCTAACATTACTACCACAGGCAAATACTATCCAATGCTAGAATTCCTCAGAGGATTAGATCATATATAACTATTTAACTATTTCAGTAAACTATTTCATCTATACAGTAGGCGGAGACAATAAGATTTTGATAGTAATCAGCCTGGGGTGGGAACCTTCTATATAGTTAGGGACATTTTAGTCCCAGGGACAGTTGTCTGTAAGGACGACATTACTCTCTAACCATACTTATATATATATTTATAATGATTTATATTTTATGATGCATAGATTTTGCATTTCTTTCACAGTGGTGCTGTGTCAGCCCATGCCTCTGCTCACTTTAGCCTAGGTACTGGTACGATATGGCTAGATAACCTTGGATGTAGTGGAACAGAGAGTCAACTTAGCAGTTGTACACACCAAGGATGGGCAGTTGAAGATTGTAGTCATGGAGAAGATGCTGGAGTTACTTGTCGTATGTCAGGTACTCATCATATATTTTTGTTTGGTTATACAAGCATTCAATTTACTAACTTTTCATTGTTTTTTCTGAGAATCAAATCCAGATATGTTCTTTTCACACGGCCAAGTAAGAGACAGCATACTACTGGATTGCAGTAGAATTATGAATAAACGCAGCCCTTCCTCATTAGTTCTAAAGGTATTATGGGAAATAGTTACGAGTTTAGGTAGTTAGGTAAACACAAGTAGGAAACATTACATGATCTTAAATATTTCTATTCACATACATTATACAATTGTTCGGTTTATTTGGTTGTATATAATTACTCTCACGCTTTATATGTTTACATGTTTTAAGGGGTCCCTGTTGGTGATGTTCGCCTAGCTGATGGAAATTCTCCTAATAAAGGAAGAGTGGAAATATTTCACTCTGAAGAGTGGGGCACGGTCTGTGACGACAGCTTTTCGATCGAAGACGCCGACGTTGTTTGTAGACAGGTTGGATATGCGTACGTAGATTTATAATTACATTAAAAGATTATTCAACTTGAAGGAGTTATGTAGAGATGCCAGTAATGCGATGGAGAAATCAAACTAGCTTAGAATTGCCGAAAATGTATCTTTCTTGTATACTGTAAAATGATACAAAACAACTGCGAGTGCCACTGATGTAGGTTCACGAGAGGCTTTCGTTAGTTTGTTTACGTTTGTAAAAGTTAGTCATATTGTCGTGTACGATATGACAAACTTTTAGTAAAATCTAATAAGACCATGGTGTGAATCCACATCGAGATCTAAAGGCCCTCGCTGTTGTATTTGTATCTGTGTATGTGTATGTCAGTTTAATAGTGTGATAACGAAAATACTTTTTCGGTACCCTAAAAGCCAGTTTTAATAGTCAATCTCTGATAAAACGACATTATGATCACTGACACTTCGAGTAAAACTGCGCCAGGTTCCTACATTATTCGGCCATTGCATAGATACTGACCTCACATTCCACAACTTAATACAATTCGATTAAGGACATATTTAATGTGTTATGGCTTTGAAAATCCCGTGAGGATTTTTCATTTTTATAATAACTGTTTCAGTTATATATTATTTAATCTAGTAGAAATAAAGCATTACATATAGGATATCTTTTGTTTCATACAAGCAAATTGCATCTGCCGCGTATATATCTACCACCAAAAACCAGAGCAGGTCTTAAATATTAAACCCAATTAATGTGCTAAACATTGAAAACATAGGGAACGTGAAATCACATACAACATCTCGCGTAGGAAGAATTGCGTCATTTGGGCGATTCCATTTCAAGGCAGGGTAAATTCATCGCTGTGCTCATATGACACTATTAATTTCTTTTCAAAACGATGCTGAATTTTGAAATATGTACTAAAAGAAAAGTTCATTTATGTGTATTAGCCTTTCATATCAAGTGTATTTTATACTTTGGCATTGTAGAAGTGTGATTTTGCCATCTACATTTAAACTTCATTTTCTGCTATGCTTAGCTACCAATTCTTGTCCAGGGCCCTCGAATATAACATCAGCGTACATGGTCTACCACGATTTTGCATGAGTAATTTTGTATGTGATTCCTAACAATCCAGATCAATAAGATTAAAGTCTTTCAGAGGGAACGACGTATCCGTTATTCAATCTATTTATTCAAATTACGATGGAATGTTATAGAGGTTTGCTCATTAATCTACATTACAGGGCCAGCATGAAAGAATATTTTGCAAAATATAATTATATTTCAAAGCTGGCTTGTTATTCAATCATATCGCTTGTATCCTGTTCACTTAAGCATATTATAACTGTTTTTGAAATTGAACATCTGTAGCCACAGGGAGTTTCACTGGAAATGTCATCACATGATCTGGCCTTCATTGTATACATTGTAAGAAGCATTTCCTAGTGGTTTCAATTCCCATCGCTACTAGATACGTTTACTAATCGTCAGTTTGTAATACATTTATAAACAACAATTGCAGAAGAGCTATAAGAGTAATCAGTACCTTTGGAGGTGGAACGGGTACAATTTGGATGGATAATGTCAATTGTAATGGAGATGAGCACAATCTTCAAAGTTGCGAACATCAGGGTTTTGGAATTGAAGACTGCTCGCATGGTGAGGACGTAGGTGTTGAATGTAGTTCAGGTATGTTAGCAATCATTCATTCAATGTCATTAGTTTATTTCCCCCTCCTATGCAATATTGTTATAACAATTCGCTATATCTGCAGTACGTAACTATAATGTCGGTGTAAAATGTTAAAAAACAATGTCTTTGCATGTATATAACATATACGCTTTTGTAGCTTGATCCGTTTTCACCTTCAAAGTTTGTTAGTACGTACGTACGTATGTACATACGTACGTATGTATGTGTCGATGTCTGTCTGTCTGTCTGTCTGTCTGTTTGTTTGTTTGTTTGTTTGTTTGTTTGTTTGTCTGTCTGTCTGTCTGTCTGTCGATGTCTGTCTGCTGTCTGTCTGTCTGTCTGTTAACAAAATATCGCAAAGACTATAATGCCTGAATTCTAATGAATTTGCCAGAAGTAAAGATTTTTAGTAAAAATGTGAGACTCATATTGAACATAATTTGGTACATAAGTCGACGAACACAAAACGCGCTTTTTCTATAACCTTGTGTTACTCTTTGATCTCCGCACCTAGCTGGCAGAGCATGTAACTATGCTCGAATTAATATCATATCGCCACTTGTAAAAGGGATCATTTGGACTTTAGGAAAATAGCTAGCACACAATATACAATGCTCATTGTTAACTTTAAATCATTTCAGAAGTAGCCACGGAACATATCGAAGCTCCTAGTCTAGGCCTAGCTGTTTCTTCAGCTTGCTCCCTTCTAAAGTGAATCCATACTTTATTTCAACTGTAAATTCTAAATTATACAATATTTAAATGATTGGATCACAAAATCATCAACACCATAAACGAATAAAAAACCCACGTTGTTGCCTTAATTAAATAATAGTGACAAATAATAAAAGTAACTAAACAATTTGATAACGCCATTGTTCTTCCAGCTGCCTTTAATTAGTCATTATTTGAAATCTTTGATCTTTTAATGACTTAATGTTGTCATCTCAGAAGAATACTATTAGTGAAATGCAAATATTTGTTCTAAGTATTAATTCATGACTGCTGAGAGTTCATTGTGACCCCGTGTCACGTCAAAACTTTGCGAAAATTGCATTCTGTCATCGGCAACATTTGTTAATGTAGTGTGTTGTTTAAATGAGTCATTTGTATAATTATTGTTTGGTAATTAAATATTATCGTAAGAATGGAAGCTTCACATTTCATACAATTCAGCACATATATTGATTATAATACAGCGGCAGTATACTATAAAGCTTATTGGTGTAACTTGTAATTTTAATGCATGATTTCCACAATTAACAAAGTTTGAAATATTCTAAGAAATTACACTTCAAATGTCATATAGTTTTGAATATACTGACAAAGATAAAGAATGTTGATATATCTTCTAATGTGTCATTTGCATAACTAATACGTTTGGTACATAGGTAAGGATACAGTCTTCAAATTTCATGCAATTTCAACACACAACAGTGAATAACAAGGCACACTTGTCCGTATTTGATGGAGATTTTATTGTAATGAGTCCTTTGCATACTTATTGTTTTTGCAATTAGGCGTTATAAGAAGACAAATGTATTATCAAGAAAAGCTACCATCCCATTTTGGACTGAGATGTGTTCTTGATAAGGCAATAGCGTACTATAATCTATTATTCGTCTTTCTTCACTGCAGTCATCAATATATGTTCAACATCACCATGTTTGAATGGAGGGACATGTTCAGATGTTCTGTCTAATGTGGGATACAGCTGTACTTGTACACATGGATGGACAGGACAGATATGTGGTAATGATATTGACGAATGCGCCTCGAATCCCTGCTACTATGGTGGTTCATGTATTAATGGAATAGCAACATACACCTGTGTTTGTCCTTCAGGCTGGACAGGTGCTAGATGTAACATTGGTAAGTATAAAAGGTGATAAACAATTTAGGTAGATGTATGTATGTATGTATGTATGTATGTATGTATGTATGTACAAACGAACGTGAAGTTACTCCTTTCGCACGTTTTGAACTATTTAGTATCTTTTTGTTAATAACAGCTATCAATGACTGTCAGAGTCGTCCTTGTCTCAACGGTGGAACGTGTACAGACATTGGGCGTAGTTACAGATGTAGCTGTCGATTTGGATGGAGTGGGCCAACATGTGGAAATGACGTTGATGAATGTATCTCAAACCCCTGTCAACATGGCGGAACATGTATAAACGGAGTCTCTATATACTCTTGTGTTTGCGCAACCGGATGGACTGGCCAAAGATGTGCTACTGGTAAATTTCATTTCTTTTATTTTTTCCTGCAAATAAATGAATGAATGGATGAGTGGGTGAGTGAGTGAGTGAGTGAGTGAGCGAGCGAGCGAAAGAATCAATAAAATAAACTGTTTGACTGACTGACTGACTGACTGACTGACTGACTGAATGAGTGACCGAGTGTATGTATGTATGTATGTATGTATGTATGTATGTATGTATGTATGTATGTATGTATGTATGTATGTGTGTATGTGTTTATTTGATTATTATAAATAGCGTATGCAGCTTTTCAGTTCTCAAATATAAGAACACAATCTTACAGATATAAAGATAAGTAAATGAAGTCTGCTTAAAAGCAATTGTTAGATGTGCAACCAGTTTTATTTTATATTGAATATCTTCGCTACTCTCCCTATAAATAGCGTATGCAGCTTTTCAGTTCTCATATATAAGAACACAATCTTACAGATATAAAGATAAGTAAATGAAGTCTGCTTAAAAGCAATTGTTAGATGTGCAACCAGTTTTATTTTATATTGAATATCTTCGCTACTAACTCCTCGCATTTTGTAACAGCTATTAATGGATGTCAAAGTATTCCGTGTCTCAATGGAGGAACGTGTACAGATCTAGAAGGTAGTTACACATGTACATGTATCTCTGGATGGAGTGGACCAACTTGTGGTATGGACGTTGATGAATGTGCTTCAAATCCTTGTCAACATGGTGGAACGTGTATTAATGGCATCTCCGAATACACATGTGTTTGCTCTTCAGGCTGGACTGGTTCAACATGTGGACTTGGTACGTATTTAAAACTAATTCACGTATATGAATTTAAACATTCATATTGAACATTTCGTTTGGCATTTAATAGTTGCAAGACAGAAATATCAGCTGTATTGTTTGAAATAACTACACTGAACTATTTCACTTGTTTATAACACAATCTTTTGAACCAAGTACAATTGAAGAAACCTTCAGAAATTTCCTTAGTTAATACTTCATCAATCTAAACACAGTCAAAATATTCAATGCTTAACATGACATATACATTATTATTTCCTCACAGACGTGGATGACTGTCTCAGCTCACCGTGTCATAATAATGGGACGTGTGAGAATCTCGTTGATTCGTACAACTGCACATGTGGATCCGGATGGACAGGACAAACCTGTGAACAAGGAATAAATGAGTGTCTTTCAAATCCCTGTCAAAACAATGGAACGTGTTGGGACTTACACGATGGTTTCCAATGTCACTGCAATGCAGAATATACAGGGGTGAAATGTGAAACAGGTAATGAACGAGCAAAGTGTCTGTCTGTCTGTCTGTCTGTCTGTCTGTCTGTCTGTCTGTCTGTCTGTCTGTATGTATGTATGTATGTATGTATGTATGTATGTATGTATGTGTGTATGTGTTTATTTGATTATTATAAATAGCGTATGCAGCTTTTCAGTTCTCATATATAAGAACACAATCTTACAGATATAAAGATAAGTAAATGAAGTCTGCTTAAAAGCAATTGTTAGATGTGCAACCAGTTTTATTTTATATTGAATATCTTCGCTACTAACTCCCGCATTTTGTAACAGCTATTAATGGATGTCAAAGTATTCCGTGTCTCAATGGAGGAACGTGTACAGATCTAGAAGGTAGTTACAGATGTACCTGTAACTCTGGATGGAGTGGACCAACTTGTGGTATGGACGTTGATGAATGTGCTTCAAATCCTTGTCAACATGGTGGAACGTGTATTAATGGCATCTCCGAATACACATGTGTTTGCTCTTCAGGCTGGACTGGTTCAACATGTGGACTTGGTACGTATTTAAAACTAATTCACGTATATGAATTTAAACATTCATATTGAACATTTCGTTTGGCATTTAATAGTTGCAAGACAGAAATATCAGCTGTATTGTTTGAAATAACTACACTGAACTATTTCACTTGTTTATAACACAATCATTTGAACCAAGTACAATTGAAGAAACCTTCAGAAATTTCCTTAGTTAATACTTCATCAATCTAAACACAGTCAAAATATTCAATGCTTAACATGACATATACATTATTATTTCCTCACAGACGTGGATGACTGTCTCAGCTCACCGTGTCATAATAATGGGACGTGTGAGAATCTCGTTGATTCGTACAACTGCACATGTGGATCCGGATGGACAGGACAAACCTGTGAACAAGGAATAAATGAGTGTCTTTCAAATCCCTGTCAAAACAATGGAACGTGTTGGGACTTACACGATGGTTTCCAATGTCACTGCAATGCAGAATATACAGGGGTGAAATGTGAAACAGGTAATGAACGAGCAAAGTGTCTGTCTGTCTGTCTGTCTGTCTGTCTGTCTGTCTGTCTGTCTGTCTGTCTGTCTGTCTGTCTGTATGTATGTATGTATGTATGTATGTATGTATGTATGTATGTATGTGTGTATGTATGTGTTTATTTGATTATTATAAATAGCGTATGCAGCTTTTCAGTTCTCATATATAAGAACACAATCTTACAGATATAAAGATAAGTAAATGAAGTCTGCTTAAAAGCAATTGTTAGATGTGCAACCAGTTTTATTTTATATTGAATATCTTCGCTACTAACTCCCGCATTTTGTAACAGCTATTAATAGATGTCAAAGTATTCCGTGTCTCAATGGAGGAACGTGTACAGATCTAGAAGGTAGTTACACATGTACATGTATCTCTGGATGGAGTGGACCAACTTGTGGTATGGACGTTGATGAATGTGCTTCAAATCCTTGTCAACATGGTGGAACGTGTATTAATGGCATCTCCGAATACACATGTGTTTGCTCTTCAGGCTGGACTGGTTCAACATGTGGACTTGGTACGTATTTAAAACTAATTCACGTATATGAATTTAAACATTCATATTGAACATTTCGTTTGGCATTTAATAGTTGCAAGACAGAAATATCAGCTGTAATGTTTGAAATAACTACAATGAACTATTTCACTTGCTTATAACACAAGCGTTTGAACCAAGTACAATTGAAGAAACCTTCAGAAATTTCCTTAGTTAATACTTCATCAATCTATACACAGTCAAAATATTCAATGCTTAACATGACATATACATTATTATTTCCTCACAGACGTGGATGACTGTCTCAGCTCACCGTGTCATAATAATGGGACGTGTGAGAATCTCGTTGATTCGTACAACTGCACATGTGGATCCGGATGGACAGGACAAACCTGTGAACAAGGAATAAATGAGTGTCTTTCAAATCCATGTCAAAACAATGGAACGTGTTGGGACTTACACGATGGTTTCCAATGTCACTGCAATGCAGAATATACAGGGGTGAAATGTGAAACAGGTAATGAACGAGCAAAGTGTCTGTCTGTCTGTCTGTCTGTCTGTCTGTCTGTCTGTCTGTCTGTCTGTCTGTCTGTCTGTCTGTCTGTATGTATGTATGTGTGTGTATGTGTTTATTTGATTATTATAAATAGCGTATGCAGCTTTTCAGTTCTCATATATAAGAACACAATCTTACAGATATAAAGATAAGTAAATAAAGTCTGCTTAAAAGCAATTGTTAGATGTGCAACCAGTTTTATTTTATATTGAATATCTTCGCTACTAACTCCCGCATTTTGTAACAGCTATTAATAGATGTCAAAGTATTCCGTGTCTCAATGGAGGAACGTGTACAGATCTAGAAGGTAGTTACACATGTACATGTATCTCTGGATGGAGTGGACCAACTTGTGGTATGGACGTTGATGAATGTGCTTCAAATCCTTGTCAACATGGTGGAACGTGTATTAATGGCATCTCCGAATACACATGTGTTTGCTCTTCAGGCTGGACTGGTTCAACATGTGGACTTGGTACGTATTTAAAACTAATTCACGTATATGAATTTAAACATTCATATTGAACATTTCGTTTGGCATTTAATAGTTGCAAGACAGAAATATCAGCTGTAATGTTTGAAATAACTACAATGAACTATTTCACTTGCTTATAACACAAGCGTTTGAACCAAGTACAATTGAAGAAACCTTCAGAAATTTCCTTAGTTAATACTTCATCAATCTAAACACAGTCAAAATATTCAATGCTTAACATGACATATACATTATTATTTCCTCACAGACGTGGATGACTGTCTCAGCTCACCGTGTCATAATAATGGGACGTGTGAGAATCTCGTTGATTCGTACAACTGCACATGTGGATCCGGATGGACAGGACAAACCTGTGAACAAGGAATAAATGAGTGTCTTTCAAATCCCTGTCAAAACAATGGAACGTGTTGGGACTTACACGATGGTTTCCAATGTCACTGCAATGCAGAATATACAGGGGTGAAATGTGAAACAGGTAATGAACGAGCAAAGTGTCTGTCTGTCTGTCTGTCTGTCTGTCTGTCTGTCTGTCTGTCTGTATGTATGTATGTATGTATGTATGTATGTATGTATGTATGTATGTATGTATGTATGTGTTTATTTGATTATTATAAATAGCGTATGCAGCTTTTCAGTTCTCATATATAAGAACACAATCTTACAGATATAAAGATAAGTAAATGAAGTCTGCTTAAAAGCAATTGTTAGATGTGCAACCAGTTTTATTTTATATTGAATATCTTCGCTACTAACTCCCGCATTTTGTAACAGCTATTAATGGATGTCAAAGTATTCCGTGTCTCAATGGAGGAACGTGTACAGATCTAGAAGGTAGTTACACATGTACATGTATCTCTGGATGGAGTGGACCAACTTGTGGTATGGACGTTGATGAATGTGCTTCAAATCCTTGTCAACATGGTGGAACGTGTATTAATGGCATCTCCGAATACACATGTGTTTGCTCTTCAGGCTGGACTGGTTCAACATGTGGACTTGGTACGTATTTAAAACTAATTCACGTATATGAATTTAAACATTCATATTGAACATTTCGTTTGGCATTTAATAGTTGCAAGACAGAAATATCAGCTGTAATGTTTGAAATAACTACAATGAACTATTTCACTTGCTTATAACACAAGCGTTTGAACCAAGTACAATTGAAGAAACCTTCAGAAATTTCCTTAGTTAATACTTCATCAATCTATACACAGTCAAAATATTCAATGCTTAACATGCCGTATACATTATTATTTCTTCACAGACATGGATGACTGTCTCAGCTCACCATGTCATAATAATGGGACGTGTGAGAATCTCGTTGATTCGTACAACTGCACATGTGGATCCGGATGGACAGGACAAACCTGTGAACAAGGAATAAATGAGTGTCTTTCAAATCCATGTCAAAACAATGGAACGTGTTGGGACTTACACGATGGTTTCCAATGTCACTGCAATGCAGAATATACAGGGGTGAAATGTGAAACAGGTAATGAACGAGCAAAGTGTCTGTCTGTCTGTCTGTCTGTCTGTCTGTCTGTCTGTCTGTCTGTCTGTCTGTCTGTCTGTCTGCCTGTCTGCCTGCCTGCCTGCCTGCCTGCCTGCCTGCCTGTCTGTCTGTCTGTCTGTCTGTCTGTCTGTCTGTCTGTCTGTCTGTCTGTCTGTCTGTCTGCATGTCTCGGTGTGTTTGCCCATGTCACTCAGTCAGCAAAGATTTTAAACTGCCTTTATATGTATGTGTTTGTGATGTACTACTGTGTATACACATATAAAGTATATTTGATTACACTTTCCTTTGTCATTCGTTGTCAATTGGTCCTTTCAGAAATAGACGAGTGCCTTAGCTCCCCCTGCCATAATAATGGAACGTGTGAAAACCTTCTTGGTACCTATAACTGTACATGTCAAACGGGTTGGACAGGAAATATATGCGAACAAGGAATTGATGAATGTGCTTCTAATCCCTGTCTTAACAAAGGAACATGTTACGATCTCCATGATGGGTTTCAGTGTGTATGTAGGCCAGAATATACTGGGGAATCATGTGAGTCAGGTAAGATTTGTATATACTCATTATACATTAGTTGAAACTAAGAAAGAATATGCTAACAGGCTTCTCCAAGTTACCATTCATCGTTCAACCCAATTGTAAAAACATCATAATAATCTTGAAAAGAAATTGCATTAATATATAATATATCTGAATGATGAAAAAAACCTGCTATGACTATTGACACAAGAGGGTAGTATGAAATCCTGTAGGAGCAGGTCTATATGTAAATTCAGGAAACGGCTATACAATTTACATTTGGTCCAAAAAGAAGTAGTACGGAATCCTGTTAGCGATAAGCACTCAAAGACTGCAGCAATCTCAAGAATAAAAATATTAGAATTATCCCATTCATGTAGACATAAACATGTGTGAAAGTTCCCCTTGTTTGAATGGAGGACTATGTAGCAGTGGTCAAGGACATTACAACTGTACTTGTATATCAGGATGGACTGGACCGACGTGTGGCAGTGATGTGGATGAATGTAACTCCAACCCCTGCGCAAATGGTGAAATATGTATCAATGGTATTGGTGCTTTCACATGTGTTCTTCTAAACCAGCGCAATAATGCAAGAGGTGATATAAGTAATATAAATTTATTGCTCATTGATTTAGGGACGATCGCACAATGCCGGAAAACTCAATAAGCAAGTTCCGTTTACAACAACCAACATATAAATGAACATTCACAAGTGGGACATCGACATGTTCACATGTGATGTAAACCTTGATGACAATTGTAGCGGTCACACCACTACCATCGATACAATGTTAAAACATGATGGTAAGCACATTAAAATACCACCGTAAACCCAGTACTGTATCTCATATTAGAAGCAAATTTTAATAAACTTATCAACATGTCAGTAGTAAATATAGAACCTTTTATCAGTGGAGTGATAGTTTCGAAATTTGATTACTATTGCTAAATGAAGTTCAGCAATTGTATTGACGTCCGACCCCTTCCTCCCCCCTGAAAGAACAAAATTCGCTTATTGAGCTTGTGTGACATTATGCGATCGTCCAATAGATAACTCTGGTTTCAAACATACAATTTAAGTCGTCGTTGTCATTGCATAACATTCTTAAAACTAAAAATCTCTCTGAGAGGCTGCACACGTGATAAGGATTGAACTTCAGTTACCTAAGTTTATATACGTATGTGCTATGTCAATAAGCCGAAGCTTTTAATGTGACCAAGATTATATAGTACTTGTGGTGATTATATTCATTTGGTAAGGTTATTTTAAAGTCCAAAATTCAGACTTTTAACATAGGATATATTGTGAACAAATGTGTCATGTACATATTTTGAAGACATTGCATCCATGTTGGTAAATTTACTCTGATTTCGTTCGATGTTTTTATGCCAAGCATCGGGTACATTGTCTGGCAGGACTGAGAGTGAACCAACAGGGGGCGTTTCTAATGGTAAGCATAGATATTTGTCTAAAACCCAATTTCGAACCCACATATACTGTACATCACATGTACGAATATATTCTGACGCACACATTAATCAGTACTGTACAAAATCAAATACATTACATATGTGAATTGAGGTAAGAAAAACAAACATTTTGCAGATCATCAGTTTGCATATTTGGCCATTTTAACCTCGCAGGCAGGCAGTCTGTCTCTATCTATCTGTACTGTCTGTCTGTCTGTCTGTCTGTCTGTCTGTCTGTCTGTCTGTCTGTCTGTCTGTCTGTCATTATTATCTGTAATACGACTGGATAACTTTAAATATTAATGGTAATACCTTTCTCATGAGGAAATAAAGTATTGGTTATAACATATGTTCTTCTATGCTAGTTGTTGTTACTTTGGATTAAGGTAGATTTGGATAAATGTTGGTTTGCGATTATTTGGCAATATCTCAAAACACAGGTGTCAACTTTCATATGATACATACGTTGCGGATAAAACATCACAAAACAATATTTTACAATGATTTACCATTAACTGGATATGAAAATTTAATTAAGAATGGAATTAATTTCATTTCTATTGGAACTAATCCTACGATTGGCATGCAGATTTCATCCAGTCAAATGTATATCTATCCCTAACAGGAGGCATACAGTTGAACATCTGGTTATATTTTTAGGGTTATTTGGTGGCATTGTCTTGATAGCGATTGTTGTTGGCATTCTAGCAACTTTAGGTTGTGGTTTCGTCATTTGGAAACGCAGGTAAGTAAAATATAATATTGCCTGATCATGAAGGGGAAACAAAATATTTAATTCACATTTAAACATTTCGTTTCAAATGATATTATGCAAAATAAAGAAGCAATAGTTTAATTATATTTACAGATCAAAAAAGAAGAATACCAATCTTGAGATGGATCAGTGCAATCAATGTGGAGATCAAGTTGACAATCCCTATGCTATGGTTAACCCGAATTACTTGGAAATGGATAATTACGAAGGGTTGAAGTTTAATGGCGACGGTGGATCTGATAAAGCTGAAGACGGAGATGAAGATATCTATATGAATGTGGAATCTTGAAATTAAGATGAAAATCTACACTGCTCTATCTTAAAAAGGCGACAGTCGTCCAATTTCCATACACGCATTTACTTATCCCATGCCATGAACACCTATAGCCAGATGCTCGAACAGAACTGTTTTAAGCAGACATTTACATGTATACGGAATAGTACGTATGCCTCCGAGTTAGAGTGTGACGTCATGCAAAAAGCGATACTGTGAATTGATAAGGGTTTCCTCAGTGATAAAGACGCGAAGAATCATGCTTGCAAACAATACCTATCTACTTCACCCGGAAATGCTTAGCAGATGAGAAAGGACTTATATATGTACACTTATAATAAATGCTCGCATGATATTTTCTTTCGAAATTCGCTCCAAAATATATTATTCTTGACCCACAGTAAAAAGAAGTAGCTTTTTTTGAAAAGGTAACCATGCCAAAGGGAAAATGTACAAGGGGTGGTAGTGCTATATCTTTCATTGGGTGTTATATTAAATATAACCTATTGTTTTCCAAGCTGCATCAAATGTTGGTTTTACTTGGTGCATATCTAGAGTTCAAAATCTGACAGGATGCAAGATCTCTCAAATATACTTTTGGTTGTGAACCCTTTAAAGGTAGAACCCCTATTGTAATAGTAATTATGTAGAATTACTAGAAAACAAGTCATTAGATGGTTAAGGGATGGGAATGGGATGGTACACTTAATCGTTTCTATAGCAAGATATTTGTCAGAGCTTGCCTTTTGAAATTGTATCTAATTTACATTTGCAGGGTTAAACCACAATGATATGATTTACTGACTGGTTTTATTCACTCACTTTATACAGACTGCATGAATAAAGCTAGATGTTTCCGACCTTGACACTGACGTGACGGGTGTCTGTCTGTCTGTCTGTCTGTCTGTCTGTCTGTCTGTCTGTCTGTCTGTGTCTGTCTGACATTAGCAATGGTATATATTTTTGCTACATCCTATTGAAAACGCGATGATATTGTCTGTGCTAATAAGAAATTCAAAGCTATTTTGTTTAGATAGCACTCGCTACAACGACCATATAATATCTCATGACACTTTCAATAACAAAATGAAAAGGAAATAGTAAATCACCTAACTATAGTACTTACTGCTATTTGAAAGTTATACATGTGACTGAAACATGCAATGTTGCCATGACTTTAGACTTAAGAATAGTTTTATCCCATACTAACCTTGCCAATGATCACATAAGACCAGTCCTGACACTGACATTATATGAGAAAATATGGAGAGTAAAGTTTGCGCGTTATATTTATATTAACTGTATTTTTTGCAACCTCACATAATTGAAATAGTCAATATAAAGTCCTCGTAAATCATAAGATGTGTGACAACATTTTACAGCCCCAGATTATCACCTTTGACCGTTGAGGTTATATGCCTTCACAATGTTGGACGTATTGACATCCTATCCTAGGCACTTATATATATTATCCGGAAGACATATGGGTACTTCAAGTAGTAAATTACATCCACTGCATAATGATAGTTGATACATTATAGGACACTGGCTGACAGATGACTGGCTATTAATATTGAATATTCTTAGTAAATGATTTAAAGTTCACTGTAAGTAATTTGAGATTTAAACGAAAGTGACTTCAACAAGCTTGATACATGATTACAGTTGTTTAGTATTTCCTGTTTCCTGTTTCCTGAAGGCGTCCAAGAAGCAATGGTTCACAAAATGATCTCACCGACTATCGTCGAAAGGGAAGTTTCCTTTTTGGTGGATTTCTTTGGGATGAAGTTTAATGACGACGGTGGATCTGATAAACCTGAAGGCAGAGATGAAGATATATATATATGAATGTAGAATCTTGAAATTAAGATGAAAACCAACACTGCTTTATCTTAAAAAGGCGACAGTCGTCCAATTTCCATACGCGCATTTACTTATCCCATGCCATGAACACCTATAGCCAGATGCTCAAACAGAACTGTTTTTAAGCAGACATTTACATGTAAACGGAATAGTATTCCTCCGAGTTAGAGTGTGACGTCATGCAAAAAAGCGATACTGTGAATTGATAAGAGCTTCCACAGTGATAAATACGCGAAGAATCATACTTGCAAAAAACGCCTTCTTCACCCTAACATGCTTAGACGAGAAAGCAACTTATATATGTACACTTACATGTCGTGCTCGCATGATATCTTCTTTCGAAATCCAATCCAAAATATATGATTCTTGACCCACAGTAAAAACAAGTAGCTTTATTTTAAAAGTTACCCATGCCAAAGGGAAAATGTACAGGGGATGGTGATGCTATATCGTCCCTTGGGTGTTATATTAAATACAACCCATTTCTTTCCAAGCTGCTTCAAATATTGGTTAGATTATCATGAGAGCACCCTGTAAGATAATTAGATTAATATTATTAAGTTAATTATTATTCTCATTTGAAACAGTGTTTTACTTAAACAATAAACCACCCCCTGGGGATGGTATACCAAGAGGTTTTGACCAGTGAACGAAATATATGCACAAGCGATAGCGAGTGCATATATTGAGTTCACTGGTCAAAACCGAGTGGTATACCTTCCCCAGGGGGTGGTTTATCGCTATTATATTATACCAGTATATTGAAAATATCGGAAACAAGATAAGAATATGCCATTCCCCAGGTGGAGAAATGTTTCCCAGAGGGCGCTAAATTTAAATTTCCGGTTTGCATTGTACATGTTGTACAAGTTTGGACAGTAGCCATTCACTCACACCTTACAAATTGCGTGAAAGTCGGTCACCCACTTGCATTTTCGGCGGAAAGAAATTAAGTGGCATTTCTAATGCTTCCAGTTCGACGTCGAGTACTGACACTAGTGGTGTTCGTGGTTCTTCGACTAGTAAGTGGGATGCAGCTCACTACCATCGGTTGAATTTCAAATTGCACAAGGGCAGAAACACGATTAAAGACGTTCTTAGCAAGTTCGGCATTCTACTCACTTATGAGGATCTCATCCTAGAACGTGTATTGGATATTCTATTTGACCCCTCGCCAACGCTAGATGAACACGTAGAATTAGACCCACCAAGAAACGCCATAGAGAAGCCAACAGTGAAAGATTGGATAGGTAATGTCCATTGTAAATTGCATTGCATTCAGATAAATATTTTTGCTCAGTCATTGTATATCACATAGGATGCATGGGGCAATCTGATTAGCTGTAGTGTTTACGTACAAAGCCAGAGAGATAAATAACTAAATTGTATATGAATGCATCCATGGCCAGTGGGAGGCTGTAAAACAGGCCATAGTTTGTGAGGATCACAGCTCTGCTGACTGTCAGATTAATTTAAGTAACCTAAGTCTGTTTTCATACCTGATTAATGTCCTCACTAAATTTCAGCTCATTCAGCTGAATATTTTAAAAGTTTTTCAACAAATAATAAACATTTTGACCTGAAATCTAGAACATGATGTGATCATCATTATTTTCACAAATCTTCATCTTCCAATCAATTTGAACAAATTGGCTAAATCAGAGGTCGTGGTAGCTTTTTTTCTGATGCGTCCCTGGGACGTGTTCCTGCCAAAATTAGTGTCAAAATCCCATTGCGGTGCGTCTTTTCCAAATTTGCATGCACACAGTCACTGCATGTCTTTCAGATGTACACTAAATACGTTGCAAATGTAAATACATGTACATGAACACATCAGTGTCATTCTCCCGCACACCGTATACAAGTACATAGTTTGCACTTCCAAAAAGAAAACATTTATATGCAAGAATACGCTATACAGTGGTTTAACTTCATCTTTCTAGACTTTTGATTTTCTATGGTAATCACTCTAAAAATATGTGCTCCGAGAACGAACTCCGGATGAATATATGTAAGGGGGGTTCTTGGAATCGGACCATGCGGAGCACGTAAAACTACACTGTGATACAATACCGCAATGCACAAACTAAGTTCCATGGCATGAATGATAAAGTATGAACGACAGCGTGAACTTTCAATTTGACAGAGGCACAGTTGTAAAAGTTTGATACAAATTTTTTGTTGCTGAGGAGAACTACTAACTCGCTATACACCAAGATAATCGTTTATTAGTCGCAAGGACTTATGGATTGGGTTCTGTTGGGTGTCGTAGAGTTGAACGGTATAAGTATGGATAGTTCAGACGTTAGACTCTAGCACTCACACTCTCATACTCTCGTACGGGATCGTTCAGGTCCAAGTCGGGAATTAGTCACAACTGAGAAGATATTTCGGCTTGCCAGAATCACCTATCCGAGAGCTCGTCTCTCGTGAGCTCCTCTCCTGATTCTGGATGTTTTATTCTCATCTTAAGTATACTTCGAATACAATGGAATTTACACAACGACTATATAAATAGCAAGTCACACCCTAAGATCATGCCATCATAAAAGTTATTATATACTTTTCTCTAACCAATCATGTGAATTTCAGTTACATCATGTTTGCCCAGCTTCGTCATCGCCAGTCTATTTCTGACCTATGGCCTACAATGCCGAAAAGTAGAATTTATTCCCATAATTCCGAAATACGATATTTTGGATCGTAACACCACCCCCCGTTTTCCTAAAGGAGCGACCCGCGACTTGAGAACTGGAGAAACATGACGAGTGGCATAGCCAAAGCTTTCTTGTAAATTTGTTTTTGTGTTTTTCTTTTTATAACAACTAAGTAACACCGTTGCATAGATACAATATGTAATCGGTAATCAGGTAAAATCGTCTCAAGGAATGTTAAATACAGAGTATATAAATATATATGAGATAAATACATGTATACATAGAATAAATTACAATGTAAACCAATTATGAAATCAAATAAGCGATTAAAATAGCATAGTAACCTTGATATATATCTTGAATAAACATGAAAGTAAACATAGCACTTGATGTAGTCTAATATAAATATTGATTATGGAATACAGTAATTGATAGTAATCGACAGTAGTGATCAGTCCTGTAAATATATGAAAAAAATATCAAGAGAATAAAATGTCACGAACAAAAAAATCCGAAAAGACGACAGCATAAGTCGTAAAACATGATAAAACTCCAAATGTTCGTCTCAAAACATGCATTCAATACCCGTAAAATAAAAGTAAATACACAATCAAATGAAAAAAATTGTAAATCATATATGCAACGGATTGTTCTACAAAAGTACAGTAAGTTATAGCATTCCTGCAATTAGAATGCAAGTCAAGTCCGTAGTCAATATTCAAAATGAAATCCAAAATTCAATGTCAGCGAAGCAAGACCTAAAATAATGACCATGAGGGAGTATCGTCTTCAGGGGAGGCCGCAACACTAGCAACAATAGCAGGGCGAATAAGGGGCGTGTCGGGGATGTCTGAATGAACATCGGCTACCACCACGCTGCTACTTGTATTCATAGCAAGCAAACTATCTTCGCAGAGCGGCTCTATAATAATTTCGCGCATATCTAAACAATCGCTATCAGCCTGTGTACCAAAGTCAGTTTGACACCCCTTAGAATTAGTCAAGAACAAAAGTTTTGCGTCTATAGGTACTTTAACTGGACAAAAACATTTCTTCCAAAATCTAAAACATTTAAAGCTACACTTATAACACAATACGACAATAAGTCCCAGTCCAACTACCGCAATAGCATTAAGTAGGATCTCGCCGGTTCCGCCGCTAACAACAGTGCCGGCTTCTGTCGTCAACACGGAGCCAACTGAATCCCACGGTATATTTTGTGCACGTATAGGACTGGCACTCAGAATCGCAAGAGTTATAGAAAGCTGTCTAACCCTAAAAAATAAGTATATCACAGCTGAAATGGTTATAACGTTGAAGATGACACCAACATATCCTGGTATATCGAACCAATCAAACCAAGAATCACCCTTAACTAAGGTACTATCCACATAATTACTAAATTCATCCATGGGAGTTAAGTATATATCGGAATGGTTTCTCAATACCTGTGAAACCCTATTCAATTCCAATTTTAATCTATTATCCCTGAACAAAGACTTATTCCAACTTTCTGTGAACAACTTAACTTGAGGTAGTTGCATAGTTAGAGTGTCATTGAAAGTATAGTCAAACAGTGCCGTGTCAAATTCCTTGTTATACAACGTAGATAAAACAGGAACATTCAAAATATGTTCATAAGTAATCGTCTTATTAGGCTGGCAATTAGCATCTAATGACTCAAAATAATAATAAGTGGACATTAAAATGTGCGAGCGACTTATGTAAGGTTTGGTGAAAACAAATATTAATCCCTTAAACTAACTTAAAATAAGTGAACCCGTTCTGAAGTCGTGCGAACTATTAAGTAGAGCGTCGTTTGCCTGTAATTACAACCGGATTATCGCGTAAAGATTTAATCGCTTCATCGTTCAAATAAGATTCCGGTATCCATGAATTGTCTGAACTTTGATACCCTTCCCATTTCACTAAGTATTCCAAAATACCGTTTTTGTGCCGTCCACGTAAAATCTTATCAATGCGATAATATGTATCGTCCCCTGCAGGTTCGTTTTCTCCTGCTAAACTATCACTGTCATAATCAATAGGTACTCGTGAAGACGGCTTATTTCGCCTACGTCGATATCTATATCGATTATCGTTCGAGTGCCGAATCGAAGCGCTTACAGAAGCCGAGTCGCTATTTTGACTTTCTGCGCTTACAGAAGACGAGTCGCTATTTCGACTTTCTGTGTTATCGGTTTCTGTTGATGGTGATGTGGGCGTAGGTGAACGGCGAGGAGGAACGAAACCACCCGAATTCTGTGGTGATTGCGTGTCCGTGTCCGTTGTCGTATCACCGAGATCGACATCCGGGGTACTACCTTCTAAGGACGTAGATCGGAGCGAACCCTTCTTTAGTCTGTTATGGTGTACTAATTTAGGATATAACTTTCCTGAATGAACGTAACGCAATCGATAATTGAGTGGCGGTATGAAATCAGCAATTCGATATGGACCCCTATAATATTTGTGAAACTTTCTAGCTCTCCCTGGTTTCACTGCTGGGTTATATAAATAAACTATATCCCCTATTGTGAATTCGTGTTGTACAGCTCTCTTGTCATAGTGCTCTTTCATTTTTTCCTGTGCGACTTTAATGTTGTCCATTGCCATCTTTATTGCAATATTTCGTTTTGATGCTAATTCTTTCAGATGAAAATTGATACTTGCCGATTTGCTAACCGCGGGAAGCAAAGTAACGTCTAGCGGTAGGCGTGGCTCCATTCCAAACAGAACCGAAAATGGCGAAACACCCGTGGAATGATGTGGCGCTACTCTATACGCGAACAAAACTGCCGCTAAGTATGAGTCCCAGTCATCTCCCCGGTCGGCAACAAACATGGAAAGCATTCCAAGTAACGTCGAATTAAACTTTTCGACGGTCCCCTGGGTTTGAGGCCTATATGCCGTTCCAAAACGCTTGGAAACGTCGAAAAAACGACAAAATTCGCGCATTATTTGCGAATTGAAACAGGGCCCCTGGTCTGATAAGATAACATTCGGAAAACCGTAATTCGTGAATATGTGCTCGAATAAGATGTTAGCAACTGTAATTGCTGTCATATTCTTAGTAGGAAACGCCCATGCAAATTTCGATAAGTATTCCGTAATAACAAGAACATAGCTATTCCCTGACTTAGTAACATGAAAAGGCCCACAGAAATCAATAGCTATCCTATCAAATAATCCTGTAACTGGAATCGGCAATAAAGGAGCGCGTATTCTATGCCCCGGTTTACGCATTTGGCAATGTACACAACTATTAACGTATTTATGAACGTCTTTAATAAGTGTATCCCAAAAGTAACGTTGTCTGATGACACCCAGCGTTTTTAGAACGCCTAGATGACCACCAGTAACATCATCATGCAATCTCCGCAAAATCAAAAGTCGTAAATCCTTAGGTACTACAAGCTGGCGCCGCGTATCCTTATCAGATTTATTACTATTAGGCGACCAAAAATGATACAGAACTCTGTCAATAATCATGTAATTGGCACTTATGCTTGCTATGCGTTTAGCATGCCTATCATCAGTCGGTAAGTCACCCGATTCAAGAAAGTCAATCAGCGGTCTTAGATGATTGTCGTTTCTTTGCCTATCAGCTATTACACCTGTCCTTCTGTCATCATTCAAGTCATTAACACCTATTAGTTCGTCATCGGAATCTAAAGTCAAACAAGTCATGTCGTCAACGCTATTTTCATTGCTAATAGTAAACAAGGTTGGAATGTCAACTACAGGGTCATTGTCAACACTTTGCGTATTAACAACGTCACCTTTATTATTACTGGATTCCTGCACTATCTTATCAGTAGAAGGTACCTGGACACATTGTGTATGTGAGGCCGCTGGAGCTGTTTCAACAGAAGTTACATCAGAATTATGAATTCCGTCATCATAAACCCTACGTGATAATGAATCTGCATGGGGAATTTTGCAGCCCGATCTGTGCACGATATCAAAATCGAAACCTTGAATTCTGAGTACCCATCGCGCTAAACGCCCCGAAGGTTCCGTAGTCTTAATCAAATAGGGAAGGTTAGCATGATCTGTAATAACCGTAAAATGAACAGAATGCAAATATTGTTCACACTGCGAGAGAGCGTGAATCAAAGCTAGAAATTCCCTTTCCGTAACTGTATAATTCTGTTGTGGTTTCGACAGCGCCCTGCCACCATAGCATATAGGTTTTTCCACACCCTCCTGAATTTGAGCTAACACATAACCTACACTAAAACTACTCGCGTCCGTATATAGAATAAATTCCTCATTAAACCGTGGATGCGCTAGTACAGGAGGTGAGATTAACGCCGTCTTTAGTGTATCTAATGCTATTTCACAATCACGTGACCAAACAAAGTCGACGCCTTTCCTTAATAGACCATGCAATGGATGCGCAATCTTAGCAAAATCCTTAATAAACTTTCTATAGAAATTAGCCAAGCCCAGAAATGACTTTAATTCTGTAACCGATTTTGGCGTGGGGAAATTCTTGACAGCTTCCAATTTAGAAGGATCTGCCATGACCCCGTGTTCGTTGACCCGGTGACCTAGAAATTTGACCTCGCGCCTACCAAAAACGCACTTCCGTGGTCCTAACTTTAAATTGGCTTCGCGTAAACGTGTAAGAACTTCATCAATATGAATTAAATGATCTTCAAATGTTGCTGAGAACGCTAAAATATCGTCCATGTAGGCGCAGCATGAGTCGTTTAGCAAATTTATTAGAACGAACTGTATTGTGTTTTGAAAACTTGCCGAACTATTCATCATTCCCATAGGTAACACCTTGAAAGCAAACTTACCGTAATGAGAGACAAAGGAAGTCTTATGTACATCGTCAGGATGTATAGCTATTTGCCAAAATCCCGAACTAAGGTCTAGGGTAGAAAAATACTTTGGACATTTACTCCCAATGATATCTAAAGTATCTTTTATCCCAGGAAGAGGGAAAGCAATGGGTTCTGTAATAGAATTTATCATCCTATAATCTATAACCATACGAAATTCACCATTTGGTTTACGCACTAGTAAAACCGGAGAACTGTAAGGAGAAGCTGAGGGAACTACCAAACCCTGGTCTAACAACTTATCAATTTGTCGTTTAATTTCCTCACGCTTATCTGGAGAAGCTTTATATGGAGGGCGAGATACGGTCTTACTACCAGGTTTTAAATTGATTCTATGCTTAATTATATCACAATATCCCAAGGTGTTAGTGTCATCAACGAACGCATCCTTATTTTTCCATAATACCTGTTGTAACTGCAATACCTGATCTGAGGTTAAAGTAGAATCTTCAAAATCAAATGCCTTTAAAAACTCCTGTTTACTTAACCTATTTGGACGTACAACTGGTCCGTTGCGACTAACATTAGTATCAAAAGTATGGATATCAGTACCATCTGGCAAAATTCTGAAATTACCTAAACGAGTACCTCTCCTCAATTTTACAGGCGTATCCTTACAATTCACTAGTCTAACCGGAACGCGCCCATTCTGCACAGCACCTAAAACTCTCGCAGTAGCAATACCAATGTGAGCAAGCGACATTATGTTTGTAGTATGACCTACTATACCGTTAGGGTAATTCCCACGAACACGCGCCGATATAACACACTCTGAACGAGCAGGTATAGAATATGTCTTAGACGCGCGTATAAGGGACGATGGACGTAAAGTAACTTTGCGCTTCATAAAATCAATAATGGCTCCATTTCTACGTAAGAAATCATGGCCTATAATTAAATCCTGCTTCAATTCTTTGAGGACATAGACTTGCATAGTAATCGCACGATTAGTAAAGAAAACAGGAATTCTAAGACATCCTAAAATAGGCAAAGTACGCCCATCTGGCAAAGTAACTATCTTATAACTTGATTTGAAAAGCTTACACTTTCTTAACTTACGAATATCATTTAACAAAGACTCTGAAATTATTGATACATCGGAACCTGTATCTATAAGTGCTGAAACTTTACGATCAAAAATACACACATTAATTAAATTATCATTTACAATCATTGACTCTGGCAAATTAACACAATTGAGATTTAAAGATACACCGTTGCGAGACTTCTCATCGGACTGCTTATACAATTTTCGTCTCGCAACGTTTACCCGTTTTTTGGAAAAGCATATCGGGCACCATTTCTATCACAAAATCTGGCCACATGGCCTATCTCCCCGCAATTGTAACACCCACGATCAGGATTTGCATAACAATTAGGACTTGAATGCCCTGGCTTATTACAAAATTTACAAATCTGCTTAGCCGTATTAACTTGTCGACCGCCATAACGTGGAGTTACTACTGGCGGCCTATTTACGTTAGAATAATTATAGCTCTGGCCTACCCGTGACCGTGGTCCAGCGTTTGCGTAGGGTTCTTGTCGTATTTGAACAGGCGCTGTTGGTACTGGGAGGGGCGTCACCGCCGCTGCTGATAGCTTCTCATGTAGAACTTCGTTCTGTTTTAGCAAAGAGTCGAAGGCTTGTTGTAAAACCTCTGTAGACGTGTCGGAAGTACGACCAGTTTTCAGTGCTTTGACATCATCGTCGAACCGTTCTACCACTTCTGCTGTTCGGGCGAAAGCCACGGCCTCCTGGAAATTGACCGGATCTCTGTTGACTACCGTACTACGTATAGACGGTATTAACCCCTGTAAAAATAAACTAAAAAGCTCGTTATCATTTCTGTTATAACGATAGCACATATCCCTTAAACGTGAGGCATATTTTTCGATTGTTTCTTTGTCCATTTGCTTAATTGTTCTTAGCTCTTGATCTATACGCCACTGTGGTGCTCTGTTCTGGAATCGTCCGATGAAAGCTGCACGCATGTTCTCCCAGTTGTTCGCCAGGTCGTCAGGCAAGGACGTGTACCATCTCTCTGCTTCACCAGACATAAGCAGACTAAAAATATTCAGACGTTGAATATTGTCAAACTGCTTAAGGACGACATATGCATCAAATTTACGCAACCATCTGGTTGGTATTTCATCTTCCTTCCCATAAAATTGAGGTGGTATGATATCGTTACCCACCGTCAAATTCTGCATTCTGTTGACAATGCGTTGTAGCTCTTGGTGAGCCAGCTGTGCGTCTTGCCGCTGGCCTTGGTTGACCTCTGCTCCATTGTTTTCTGGCTGTGGAGCTTCTTGCTGGATATTCGGGTCTGCTTCTGCCATTACTGTAGGTGGCCGTTGACAAGGATGTAAATGTCGGTTTCTTCTCAGTCTTCTACCAGAACGTAATAACATTAAGTGGACCTGTTGGATTTTCCACCAGTGTTGGGTGTCGTAGAGTTGAACGGTATAAGTATGGATAGTTCAGACGTTAGACTCTAGCACTCACACTCTCATACTCTCGTACGGGATCGTTCAGGTCCAAGTCGGGAATTAGTCACAACTGAGAAGATATTTCGGCTTGCCAGAATCACCTATCCGAGAGCTCGTCTCTCGTGAGCTCCTCTCCTGATTCTGGATGTTTTATTCTCATCTTAAGTATACTTCGAATACAATGGAATTTACACAACGACTATATAAATAGCAAGTCACACCCTAAGATCATGCCATCATAAAAGTTATTATATACTTTTCTCTAACCAATCATGTGAATTTCAGTTACATCATGTTTGCCCAGCTTCGTCATCGCCAGTCTATTTCTGACCTATGGCCTACAATGCCGAAAAGTAGAATTTATTCCCATAATTCCGAAATACGATATTTTGGATCGTAACAGGTTCCATCCGTCCTTTTGTGCATGCGTGCGTCCGTCCAGAGCCGTTTCTTGGAGATGCCTGGACCGATTTTTTTCAAACTTTGTACAGGGGGCAGCATACTATGGCATACATATGCACATCAATTTGTTTCATGATACGATCCAATATGGCCGCCTAGCAGCCATTTTGTTGGCGAATTTTCCCTGTCCAAAGCCATAACTCAGACATGCTTGAACAGATCTCATTCAAAGTTGGTATTAGGACAGTGTTCTATGACATACATGTGCATATTCATTGTTGTTGTGATACGATCCAATATGGCTGCCTGTCAGCCATTTTGTTTGCAAATTTTCCATGTCCAAAGCCGCATAACTCAGACATGCTTGAACAGATCTCAGTCAAAGTTGGTATTAGCACAGTGTTCAAACAACATTAACCAGGTTTGAAAATGACAACATAAACTGCCAGTTCCTTAAAACCCAATCATAGCAGGGACTATGTCATTCTCAAGGACTTGTTCTTGAACGATGCCGTACATAGATGTGTGAACCATGTTCACCTTAGGCGAAGCTTCAAAGAACATGTAGTGAACTGTAAATTCAAGTAATGCGTTTGATCCTGTAACGAAGCTCAAAAAAAATGTCAGTTTTAGTGAGAATGAAATGGTGAATTGGCAACTTATGAATTTATCCACTCAATGTTTTCAGCATAGACTACTGTCCACCGATGTGGTCTATTTAATCATCGCTTTGCCCATGAGGGAAGATGATCCACCGTAATGCGTAATGGCCGTGCTATCAATGGAAACCCTGCCTTACCATGTCTGTTAATAAGTTACCAATCACGTGGATAAGTAATGATAATATCACGCATTTTCTAAACGACCCAAGATGTGCTCTCCACGTCATGAAATGGTCATGGGGTATATAAAACTGTTGAAACGCTTTGTATATGATAGGTCATATTCAAATTTCACAGTTAACTCTGCACATCGAGATTTAGACGATAGTTGCAATCAGAACTGACTAAATCCACGATGTCTAATTCGACAACTTTGAACAAAAGAGAATAACGTGGTATGTTTGCCAACAGTAAGCCTCGTTTGTCCCCTGTTAATACGCACAAATACTGCATTAACACGGCCTCTGTAAATGCCATGGGACAGTGTAGGGCACGAACACATTTAAACCTTTTAAGTACATGAATATGCTTATAATGTATAATGTATGGTTATCAAATTACCCCATTGTCTTTTGCAGAAAATGATCCAGTCCTACAATATGTGGTTGACCTGTATAAAGATGGTGTGACTAAATTCCAATTAGACGAAGCATCAATGGAAGACTTTAAACCATTGGAAGTATGTAACCATTTTCTTCAAAAACACTGTTGGGTTTGAAAGGCTTTATCTTTAGTATTAATTTGTTTGTATTTCCATGGATAAACTCTACAAATGTATATTTACAATGTATTTAAGCCATATGTTTTGTTTTGTTCCTACAACACAGGCCTACTTGGCGCTATGTCAAACCAAACACATGGAAAATACTGAATTAGAAGGCGCCGTTATTGGTAAGATACACAAGGCTCTGTTATTCATCTACAAATCTTGTGCAAAAAATGACAGCACTGAGACAAAACTTGATCAAATCATACAGGCTATTATGGAAGTGGTCATTTTACATGAGGGATGTGATGTACAATATGAGATTCAGTAAGTAACCTTGAGTTAGATCTCAGACCACTAAAAAGACAGACTAGAAATGCGGCTTTTCCCTTGATGTGATGATGTCATGTATTTGCTGTAGCAATAATCTTTTAATCCTAATTATGGGCCGCTGTTTATGTATGAAGTTGTGATGTAGATGTATGTTTCATGATTTGAGGCAGAGTAACTGGACTAATTGTATCGTTTGATGTGATTTTGAGGACTTTTTTTCTGTTTTTTTGTACATTTTTTGTTCCTACATTTAACTGTAAGCAAACGCTACAATTCCCACATAAATAGAAATAGACAAGCCATTGAGATCTGAATTGCAAAGTTGGGTGGATTTTTCATGTAAATTATGCCTTGACATTCAGACATTTCCTAACTCCAACATTAATTACGGAGCGCTTCAAGACCCAAAAAGTGTTCAGAGGTACCTAAATTTCCGTCAAAATTGGCAAGTGCAGCAACGCATGCAACTGACATCTCGCTCACGTTTTCAGCGTGATCTCATTTATTTAATCTCACATGTAGTGTATTTATCTGTATGTTTGTAAACATATCCCAAGCATTGGCACTTAGCAAAAGGTATACATAACAGGCAACATGTGCAAAACTTCGTCCTTTAATTTTGAATTCAGAATAAATCACCATTTATGCATTACTTATGCAAACATATATTGTCACTAGAATTGTTATGTTATTCATCAGGACAAATTTACTGTAATTACTTTCCAGGGTACGTGGCGCAAGTAAGACAACATTTGAAGTCTGTGGATCACAAGTGACATCGATCACTAATGTTCAATTGTCATATACAGAGAATGATAAATCAATTCCAATCATATTGAGTCAGGTATGTATTAATAAAATAAGTACCCATCTATTGCAGTGTACTGAGGTGATAATGTGATATTACTAGACAATTCTTTAATGTTACCATTGATCATGGATTTCCTTGCTAAGATGCACTTCTTAGCTCTCATACCGGAGCTAATACCATGGCGCTGTCTGTGTCTATCTGTGCAGAAATTTTGTTCCACTGATATCTCAAAAAGTATAGCACCAAAAGTTCTGCAATGTATTATGTGATATTTTTTCTTCCGTAAGGAAGAGATATATTTATGGGTGGAAGTCTGTGTGTCTGTCTGTGTGTGTGTCTGTCTGTGTCATCGTTTTCTCCATAACGGCTTGCTCAATTCAAACAAAATTTTGAAGACGTATTCCGTAGGGTAATGGCAAGACTTGATTAGGTTTTGGTAAAAATCCTGTGAAGATTAATGAGCAATTTACGTAATTAATGATTTTCTGTAATTAGGCTATATCTCAAGAATGCACGCTTCAAATTCATTATAACTTGGTACACACATTTGCGATACCAAAGCGCACCTGTCCTGAAAATATTACTAATGTAGCTTTTAGTTTTAATAAGATATTGGCATATTTTCGGTACATTGTACACACAATCGTCATGGACATTAAAGGATCTGTGTCATCGTTTTCTCCATAACGGCTTGCTCAATTCAAAAAAAAATTTGATGACGTATTCCGTAGGGTAATGGCAAGACTTGATTAGGTTTTGGTAAAATCAGTGTTAATGAGTGGATTGTAAATGTTGCATAACATTGCACAATGCAGGTTGTCTATTGTACCGAACAATAAGAAGTGCATCAAAATCTCATTGTGACAGTGAAAACACTACCATATTATTTGTTAAGCATTTCCCTGAAGTTGATGCTTCTCTTTTTCTTGTGTATTTTATGTAGAACAATAGTGGTAAGCTCGAGAAAGGTAAAGAAACTACCAAACCAACTGCATCAAGTCGTCGGAAGAAAGCATGTACAGAACATAAGAAAATCTCACAAGTCATTGGCCAGGCTCTCAGTGTTGCAGATAAGTCTGCTTTTGAAACAGAAGATTATAAGATTGTGTACCATTTGTCGCTTATGGACTTATCCCATCTTGTTATCACTCGTACACACTTGGTAAAGAGCACCCTTAAAAAAATAAAGGAGGGTTGTTTGTTGTCAGCAAAAGATAAGCTGTCTCCTTCACATGTGTTTGAAGGGGCCATTCCTATTGACAAACAACCCTTTTACATGTACATTTGTGTGTACATACCAACTTTAATTCTGGTGAAACTTTCTTGTCTTATGCACCATCCTACTAAACATAGTCAACAAAAAATAAAATCAACACAAACACTTTAAAAAAAAAAAAAACTTCAAGGGAAAAGGAAACTACTTGGAACAACTACCAGAAAGAGCAAGAAGAACAAGTAGTACCCTAGGTGATACAAGTTTAGTTCCTGACAACTGTATTTGATTTAAGTTACGTTTTCTTCATATTATTAAGTTGAGTCAATCCCGTTACTCAAGGTGTTAAATGTGGCCAACCCCATGGTGAGCGAAATGCAAACAGCGCATTACAGTAGTAATCCATCACAAATTGTCAGATAATCATTGTGCAGCTGTTTTGACTCGCAGGAATTTATCACGATGTAACCTTTGATATAATCTGATACAAGATAGATTTGCAGAACCCTGTTGCTTTGCTATGAGAGAGCTAGCAGAGCTATAGTGCTGGATGCAGACTGTCTCACTTTTGAACATTGTCCATCTACTTTTAGTATTTGAATCTTCTAACTAGAAACTACTGGGCAATTGAGTGATGAGTAAATAAGAGTTTATTCAAGACAAGTTGATCATTTTGTTATTAAGCAAATTATTTCTGAAAAATAGGCTTTTATTAGTTCCAATGTCTCTTGACAGTCAGCAAAGCTATAGGGTTAGGTTGACCTTTGACTTTTGTCTGCCTGTCATCTGTTGTCTGTCTTGCATTTAAAACTACTAGGCCAATTTAGCTAAAACATTTATTTATTATTTTGTAGATGAATTTGTTTTTATGTATACAAAAATACAGCAGACTAATTTTGACCTTTTGAATTTTAAAAATATTTCTTGAATTGCACAGGTTGCACATCTTTCAGCAATTAGTGACTAAATCACTGGCTACTTATTTCATATATTAACTGCAGTAAGTTGTAAGCTGAATGTGAAAAATAGAATTTAATAACAATATCAAATTTGTATAATTTGTGTTTTAATACAAGATAGAAAATCTTTTCCTGTATCATTCATTTGCAGTTATTGTAATATATCTTAAATGTCTTGTGCACTATACAAATTGCTGTAGCAAGAAAATAATTATAAAATATTTCAGACATACAAGATGTGTGTATATTTCCATTCTATTCATTGTGTATATTTATTCACTATTGACTTTTGGGGTGTTAATGTGTTGTAATGATTTGCGATTTGGTAGAAATTAGCCACAATGAGAGTTGTGGTATGCATGAATAGTCATGATGAAACAGTTCGTGAAATCTGCAAGACTTTGGACATGGAAAATGGTAACTCCTATGCCCCCGGGTCAGATGTGTGTTGGGGCAATCAAACCCGAAAAACGACAAAATATCAATCGGGTTAGATAAATAAAAAAAGGGGTAAAATTAACGTTGTCAGATATAACATTCGGCTGTAGCATTCGGCGACTGTCGGTTGGACGTTGGTGGCGTAACATCCCTAACATCTGTTCCAGTCAACGTTGTTGTAACAGTGGCACTACCAGACGTGCTACATCTATTTAATGCCTGTAGAACGGCTCTTGTAACTATGGCTGCTAGCTCGGAGGGATTGTTTCTTGTTTCATACATCTCCATGTTTGATTTCGAACTTGAACATGTAGAATAATCAACTTTATGTTCTTTGAATCTCATGAATTTTACTAAATTAACATTAAAAGACAAGGGGAAGAGATGAAATCGATCGTATTGCTTTTGTATCCATGATGACCCTAATGGCCAACTTTGACCCCGGCCTTTGTCCAATGTGAAAATTAACCTTATTTAAAATTATAATCACAGGCCAGTTTAAAACTGTAACCATGTTCCATATAATCTGTGAAAGGAAGTAATTTCATAAAAATGAAATTATTGCACATAATAAGAGGTATTATACTGAACGCATGTACTAGGTTATGACGGCGTAATGTTTCCATGCAAGAGGCAATGTAAATCGGCTAAATAATGAATATGGAGATAAATAATGAATACAGTGCAAATTCATTATTTAGCAGCATGTCATTATTTAGACGTTTTTTTCATGGTTTAGAAATCAGTTATTTATAAATAATGTATTATATGTATATAATAGACTTGCACTTACATTATTTATAATTATATTATAGCATTACCAATTCCAGTGAATTTTGTGACGTCATCGCTGTACATTATTACTGATAATGTACTCCGTTATTGGGCATCGCGGCCCCGGAACGAGCATAACAATACACGCTTATGTCCGTAAGGCAATAAAGGTGTGGGTATTTAAGAACAGGGAAATTATGGGGTAAACACCATAAGAATTTTTTTAAAAAGATTGAAATTAAAATGAAACAAATTTGTGTTCACAGCAGTTCATTGAAGTGTATATGTGTGTGTACGTGTACGTACGTGTGTCGCTATGATTAGTATTCAGCTTCCGGGCCGAACATGGCAGACGATGTTCAGCGTTGTGTATATTATACGTTGTTTTGCGTTTCTCGGTCTACAAATTCACTGGAATTGGCAAAACTATAAAATAATAACAATAATGTACGCCCTCCCAGTCCATAATGGACTCAAGCAAACTTTGCACTCCATAATGGGCTCGGCTATCGCCTCGCCCATTATGTCGTTCAAAGTTTGCTTTCGTCCATTATTGGCTGGGAGGGCGTACATTATTGTTTAAATAATACATTTATATATAAATAATTGTCTAAATAATGTATTATATGTATATAATTTGGTCGACTATAAATTATATATAAATAAATTATCAGGTCGTACAAGATTTGTAAATAAACGATTATATACATATAATTGCGTTAAATAATGACTTTTGAACAAATAATATAGTTAAATAATAAGTTTACAAACGGCACCCCATTATCAACTGTTGATGGGTGGTGCTAGAAAAAAAACGTGGCCAAAACAATGACAGCTTGACTGACCAAACGCATGTTTTAAGCTGCACAATCATATGATACGATGGTTGCAGGCACAGAACCTTGGATGGGATTATAACAGCAGATCACTTGGTGACCAATTTGTCAACATTTTAGGAGATGCTCTTTGGTTGATTGACCCCCATCGTTCCAAATTATCCTTACAACAGTGTAAAGTTCCGGAGTTGTATGACGTTTTCTAAGGCTCAATTGTCATGATTTGCTGACAGGAGAGAGAGCAGCTGACATCTACCGAACCTGCATCTACCCAACATTGAAAAAAAAAAAAAAAAAAAAAAAAAAAAAAATGTGTTGTTTTTGGAAAAAATACATGACCAGAAACATTTTTATTTTTGTTTGGCCTTATGCACTGGTAGCTGTGCGTACATGTTTTCAAAATAAATGAACTGTTGGTCCTCAGTTGGTGCTGAGATTCACACGAACATAGAAACTTCATGTTTTTTTGTTATTCCAAATTTCTGAAGCTGAATATCCCACCCTTGTGCCAGAAAAGGATTCGGAATGAACACATTTTGTAATTATCAAAGAAGTATGGTTTTCCATGTACCTCTGTTGTTTTCTGAATTATCGTCACTGTCGCTATGTGTTAACTGTACACTATTGTACGAACGTATGGAACAGTGTGCTGGGAGACTGACAATGTAGAAGGTGTGACTACAAAACACATGTTGACTGTTCGTGCTCATGTAACATCATACGTCCATTTCCCTCAGACCTTGGGTCGCCCCAACACAGACTGTTTCCCTCAAGAAACTGGTATCATCATCGTCATCATCATTATCATCATCATAGTCGTCATCATCATAGTAATAATAATAATGTTAGTTTTTATATAGTGCTTTCCCACTCTGTACTCATTTAAGTGCTTTACAATTATTACCCCTGGTTCGGATCTATATTGGCACAACATCCCTTTATACTTTCTCAACTCCCTTGGGAGCATACAATCCATTGCAGCCTTTACAAGCGCTTAGGATTAAAGCATTCACATTGCACCCTCTATCCTACCAGGTCCCCAATTATACATCTGGGTGGACTAAGACACAGTCATGGTTCCAATCTTGCCCAAGGACTTTAGCCACTCAGAAACAAAGAGCAGTGATGGGGCTCAACCTACAACCTGCAGATTCAAATCCTGCCATGCTAACCATTCGTAACAAATCTATATGTAGCTGTCATATTGTTGCTCAAGGTATTTTACAAATTTGCAGCACGGATTTTGATATTTCCGTGTTGTAATCGTTTGTGTATGGGTATATATCAAGGGTAAGTAGGGGTACCTGCTATTGGATATATATGTGTGTGTGTGTGTGTGTCCCTAGCTTGGTCACTTATATTCAATAGCAGGTACCCCTATTTACCCTTGGTAAAGGCGGAAAAAGTCCTTTTGTCTGGGTACTATAAATACCTTGTGATGACGTAATCGATCGGATATTTACAGTCGAACGGAGTCAGAGGGGTTAATTAACACAAACACAGCAGACATCTGAAACATTTTAAAACACTTTATTTCTCTCAATTGTAACAAAAGTGTGGCCACATGATTGAAATTTGACATCTACTGGCAGTACTGATAAAACTTATATACCTTAAAACAAAACACCATGCATTCTGTGTAAATGGCAGGATTTAGAATTAAAATCACTTCTCTGGAAGACAAATGATGTCTATAGTCTTTCTCAAAATACAGCATTTGCATAAAAACACAATTTGAAAGCATAAAGGGTACAGCTGACTCTGAGATTAGCAACACGTTGCAGCATATGGTTGACATATTACAGTACAGTTCAAGAACCCTGGTGTCACTCTGATTGTAACACTTGGTTAACATGGTTGTTCCGGCATCAACCCTTCCAGTTCCTAACACTTGCTGAACAGATATTATGCCATTTGATATTAAAGAGTGTGCGCTTTACAATTGTAAATAAGACCTTGAGCTGTATTTTCAAATCACAAAAAATCGCTAATCAATAGGTTTGATCATTTTAATAGCCTTGGATAAAGATAGCCCAATTTCATAGCCCTTGATAGAGATGAGTATTTCGAAGTTGTTTACACAACAAAAACAAAAGCACAAATAAAACAAAACGCACTCACACACACATACACACACACACACACACACACCCTTGATAGAGATGAGTATTTCGAGGTTGTTTACACAACACAAACAAAAGCACAAACAAAACAAAACACACACACACACATGTACACACACACAGACATGCAGACACATACTCCATCATGCCTAGATTCATTTCATGTAATATACTGAGTCTTAGTTATGTTGAGCTTAAACCAATAAAGATTGTCTGACTTAAAAGGTCTGAATGTTTAAAAAACACTGATTAAAAGATAGCCCACGATGTGTTCAAAAGTCTTGAATTATGTTAAAGTTTTGTTTACAAACATGTAAATGTTGAAAAAATACTACCCTTCTTATACCCTAATCTCCAAAGTGTGATATGAAAGTATAAACAAACAATCCTTAGCAAAAATTACGATAGAAATTACTTTTCATTTCAATAAAAATAATCTAAAACTACTTCACTTGTTCTTTTTACATTTAAGTAATATTTCACTTCACTCAAAAACTGCACTAGTTGTACCTGGGGTATTATTTTTTTCAATTCGACAATTAACAACATATTTGCTGAAAATTGTTTACATACCAATATTTAGACATTGTGCATGTTAATTAATATGTAGTACAGTAAAAAGTTGAAACTGACTAGTGGTGGGGGTCGGGGTGGGGGTGTCTGAGACTTTAATTTCTTATTTTATTTATTTAATTGTACCATATTATGCATAAAACTACACAAATACATTAACCCAAAGGTAATTCATTACTGTTCTGAGAGTATGATATTCTGAGTAACTGACATCATCCCAGAAGATGGACAGTTACAGGGACATAACTGACAAGTACTTTCACACAGTCTGAAGTTACATATATTGAAGCTAACCTTTTCACACCTCTGGTTACTCAACACCTCCAGGAAATATGGACCATTCTGTTAGATCATGGGGTCATAAGGGCCCTTATACCTCCATGGTCAGATCCAGTTTAATAGACACTAAAGAAGGACAAGTGATTTGTTCGAAACTTGTCTGTTTCTCAATCAAAATGGAAGAACAGAACTTGTGTATTAATCTTAGAGCTTACATGATGAACATACATAGTGTTATTATGAGTAAATCATAATATTTAACAATTAATCTTTTTTTTTAAATGTTCCCATTTCAGCTAGTTTAGCTTTAGATAATACTTTACAATCACCCTCAAATTCTTTCTTTGAGAAGATCAAAAACTTATTTTTTGGCACTAGGCACTTATGGTCCTAATCATTGTAATTGGCATTTTTTTTCCAATCTGTCTCCATTTAGGTGAGATTAAAGAAGAAACAGTAAACTATCGGAAAATGTCATCATGGCTTTTGAGAAATAAGCCATCTTTAGAAAATGGTAAAAACAAAAATTTCATTTGACCCTTTAATACTTTGAACCAACTTTAATTCACTTTGTTGGTTAGATTTTTTGAGGAAAAATTGAGATTTGAAATCACACATGAACAATTATAAAAATGTTAAAAAGCAAAAAATAAATTTTGCCATTAGCTCCTTCATATTATAATTAATTTTGATAGACAAATTTGTTTTATGATTAAACATCTTGGAAAATAAATGTTTATTGTTATTTTTGTGAAGCGGGCATACAACCCACTTTTGTTCTCTGAGTTGAAATTTAACAAAATCTTGAAAATCAGCAACAGCACACCTTTTAATATTCATGCATCAAAATTTGTCGTCTATCAAAAAAGTAGTTCCATAAGTTAATTTACAATTAAAATAACAAAATTTGAAGTATAATGTCATCTATCTCGACAACAAGTGTACTCACAATGCTATATTTTATCATCTGGCTTTACAAAAATCTTACAATAGAGATATTTGCCAAACCAGACAATAACGTAGTTTTGTTTCAGGTTTTGTGAATTTAACTGTAAATTGGCAGTGATTTGAAATAAAATACACATTTTATATCAGGCAAATCAAGTACAGCACCTATAACAAAATACATCATTTATAAATCAATAACATTCCTATATTTGTTTTCAATAAAATGAAAATATCAGAATCTCAAGTAATAACTTGTTCCTGAATATCATTTGAATATTCATTTTCATTTCCTGAGATGTAGTGCATATTATTTGCTGATGGAACAATCTACAGGCATTTGGTTCTGAGCCAAGATATTTGTAGTGGTCATTGTAAATTAAGAAAACAGTTGGATAATTATATTATCAAGAACGGGTAACAAAAGGAAATGGCAAACCTTAAATGAACAAAGGTTAACCTAATTTTACCATACGTGAATTTCTTAATATTACGGGAACCCAAGAAAAGTTATTTTTCACCAATCATGCATTTTACAGATTCTCTAACATAGAGTTATAAAAATAGGTAAGTTGGCTTAGAAAAGGCCTGTTGCACACTGAGGCAATGCATTATGGGGAAGACACAAAGTCAGGACCCTGGCACCATTTTAACTCTAATGAAGAAAAATTTGTTTGAAAAAGTGTGAAACTCTTTTAATTTTGTTTAGATTTCAAACAGCATGATTGTTGAGTTTTCATCTTCAGATTCAAGAATTTCATAGCTTTTACTCTCAGACTGTTTTACTTGCTGTTTTTATTTTCATTTTGAAGTAATTAAGGCACACTGGCTTCTTGAGTACTATGCCTGTATATTATTCAATTTGAAGTAACTTGAAAACTGTACATAAACTACTTTGTTTTTCTGATTTACGTAAGTGTAAATTTAATCTTCATATCGTGGAATCATTCTCTTCACCCTCAAACTCTTCTGAAATCACAAACTTGACACTAGAGGGCGACTTGTCCCCAGAATGCAATGGGTTGTCATTATCTATATCTGGTTCTTTCCCTACTGGAACTGCTGATTTGGAAAGTAAGGAAGCACTGGCTGCCAATGTTAGGGAAGACCTCTTCCTTTCTCTAGAAATCACAAAAACAGAAAGACAAATTGAAGCCAACAGCTTTATAACCATGGTGATCATTGGTGTATAAATATGTACTTCAGGGAATGTTAAATATAATGGTATGCTACTTCTCGTTTTGTGCACATTTGAGAATAAAATATTTTCAGTGCCATATGACTGTCATGTGACTATCCAGTACAATCAGATGCATTCCTTATTTAATAAAAAGACAAATAGATCTGAAAAAGATATATTTTATTTAGATTCTGTCTAGATAAGAGTTACTCCTCTGTCCATAATATTTACCTTATTTCTGCTAGCTTTGTCCTTGTTTCAGATCTCCTCATTTCTGTGATTGGATAAAACCATAGGAAGACTAGACCAATCAAAAGGAAGAATACAGGTCCTGCTGAAACCAGGATTCTCAAAGCTTCGGCCACAGCTTCAGGCTGTGTACAGGCACCACTGTTATACCCAACAAATCTAAAATCATTTGGTAGAGAAAATTTAACTTCAGTTTAAAAAGACGTTAAAATGTTACAAATATTCGATATTGAAAAGCATGCCCAAAACACTAATTTGCTGCAATATGATCCTACGAATTGCCATATTCCAGTTAGGCATAAAAAAAAAAATAATTGTTTGGTTCCGGTTACCCAACCCCACCTTGCATTTTACTGCCGACCCTAAACATTTCTTTAGGTATTAGAGAGAGAAAAAATGAAATCGCAAGAATTGTGAAGTGTGGATGCGGATACTGACATCAACTTAAAAAGACAAAATAAAACTGTTCTTCCAATCTGTAATGGCTGTACATCTGATAGAAATAAGTAAGCAACACAGAGACTATATAGAAACCAATGGAAAACCTGAACTAGTCGCTCACACAGAAAAAAAAAATATTGGAATAAAATAAAAATTTTACCTACCCTAGCTATTCTAAAATTGAGGGTAATCAGAACCACACATTTTATTAGGCCTTATCAGAGGCAAGATATTTCTTAGTTTGGCCACTAGGAGTGCTATTTGCAGGTTGTTTTGGTGCCATAAGTGAGGGCCAGAATGATAATAAAACAGCACACACAAAGTTACCACTCATTATACATGTCGGTGTAGACCAGAATAGGCAAAGATAGCTGCAGTAATTTGACTTACTCTAAAACTAACGCTGATATCCCTAGAGTAACACCAACTGCAAGTTTGGTAAAGAATACATAAAATGAATAAAAGATGGCTTCTTTCCGTGTTCCTGTCTTTACTGTAAAATCATCTATTACATCTGGTATCATTGACCTAAAATTAGAATATAAAGTAAAATGTTATAGTGTGGTTTAAGAACATTGCTTTCTGACTAAGCTAGAAATAAAGTAAAACATTATAGACAAGTGTAGTTTTTAAGAACATTGCTTTCTGACTAAGCTAGAAATAAAGTAAAATATTATAGTGTGGTTTAAGAACGTTGATTTCTGACTAAGTAAGAAATAAAGTAAAGTACAGTACAGTTTGGAACAATTCTTTTCTAACTTAGCTATAAAGTAACATTATGTACTATACAGCTTTGAAGTGTTTCATTTCTGACACAGCTCTAGAACACTAATTACTGTTTGATCCAAGCTGATTAAAATCTGATGTAGTGAACTTGATGGGATCTCTTTATTTACCTCTGTTTCCTACTTTCTTTTTTATTCCATGAGTGAGTGCTTTGTTCCTACATTTGACACTATACCGTAGGAATTAACATTCAAATCCCGAGCAATGAGCGGATGTACTAATCAACGAGAATGCATAATATACCAAAGTATATATGGGTACAGTACATCAGAATGCTCTGTTTGAAAAGAGATCGAGGGCAGAGTGCAGACAATGTTACTGTTATTGTTAGGTGGTTCCCTTTGTTTCAATTTCAATTGTTGACTGTGTTATACATGTATTGTCAAACAGATTCTAATTGGTCTAATTGGTCATAAGTATGAGATTTGAACGTGAACTCCTATGGTAACCGTATTGTATCAGATGTAGGAACAAGGCGCTCACACACAGAACAAAATGAACAACAATAAACATAGGAAACAGAGGTAAATAAAGAAATTGCATCAAGTTCACTACATCAGATTGTAATCATATGGTGACTGACTAGACTAGAAACAATGTAAACTAATATATGCAGTACTGAACATGATGAACAATGATTTTTGACAAGGTTGGCATTTGGCATGGTGAATGTAAACACATGAACCAATAACAAGAATGTGTGTAGTCATGACGCAGAATGACCTGGGTATAAATTCTAAAATTCATTTTCTGTTCGAATTCATACAACTTGGCTTGCATGTTTGGTGTACTATTAGCCTCAATGTGCTGGAGGCTACTATTGTTGATAGTTACTATTACAACTGCTATACCCTTACCAGGGACAAAGATATGCAACAGAAATAGCTATATCCTTACCAGGGACAAAGATATGCAACAGAAATAGCAGCTCCAGAGACAATCGACAGTGTATAAATAGCAGCTGGGTGGCTATTGGCAAAATATAATGATCCTAAAATTGGTATTTCAATCTGAAACAAATCAAAGTTGTAGTCAGAAAAATAATGCATGAATTTGATTTCATTTTAAAATACTGTAAACATTCGCTCACTGTTCCAGTATGAATAGCATTAAAGATCCATAGAAGCCAGATAGAAATGTTATGTTCGTTTCTAATTCACCATTCTAAAGTACATGGACATGTATTTTACTGTCCTATCATAAATTGATGTTTCAGAGTTGAACTGATTTCAAGAGTGATTCTAGAGTCATTTTTCTCTGTTGCAAAATTAACCATTTCCGCATACTGTTTATCAAATGTCTTGAGAAACAATTGTAATGCAAAGAAATCACACTTATTTAAATACTCACTATCATTCCTATTCCTAGGGTTTTCTTTTTTCCAATCTTGTTCATTATCAATTGCCAAACTGGTAGGCATATTAATGTTGATATCTGGAAAAAGAAACCAACAGTGAAATTTACATCCCTGTTGTCATAACTCTGAATTTGTAGAATACGCAATGACGAGTTACCAGAAAGACAAAAGAGTGTAGAATGCACCCCAGGGATGAATTTTGTTTGAATTCAAAGTCCTCAAAATTTATCCAAACTTTATCATTTATTATATTGCCCTCTGGATTAGTTAAAGAAATTTTGGGTCCATTGTTTTGTTTGCAAAGAAACAATAAACATTTTATGTTCATACAGTATTGGGTGGCCATATTGGATGGCGGCCATATTGGATTCTAAAATGATAACATTTCGTCATCTATTTCAAAGGATTGTACAGTGACCCCTAATTTTTTATTTCATTTATTATTTCATTTTTTCATGTACTGTTTAGAGCTTAGGGTTGTGACAGAATTAGGGACTGTTAAACTGATTATTTCAAAGGTTGATTTGACTCTAAAGAGCAGCCTTTGGACTAGAAGTGAGGCTATCATCTGGTGCATATTGATGAATTTGCGTTTACTTACCAAGAGTAACATTAAGGCTAACTGGTAGTTTTCATATTGAATGGCATGTAATAAATACAATGCAAGATTACCCTGTACAATCTGCAAAAAAATGGAGAGATATTGATTGTTATCACTGAAATATTTAGAGGAGTAACTGAAACAATGTCGTCATGTGTTCTTGCTTATCTAGAATCATGTAGAAACAGTTGTCAGAAAGACAAAAGGTTGAATAGTCTCACCACTTGGAGTGCTGTTTGGCAGCAGTTTTTTGACGAGAAGTACAGGCCATTGTGTATACTATACTATAGCCTCATAATTTCCAAGTGTTTCATTCATCAAAACTTGGTAACTCTCAACAAATACGAGCAATTTGCTAACTTTTAGTTAGGCTCAAAAAGAAAATATATCTGGTTCTGGTCACCCTGAATACCCCTGCGTCGATCCTTTTTTTTCCGATATTTTTTGCTTTCCCGTTCCTGATATCAGGAGAACAAGCAGCTGAAATCTACCCTACATGCCAAGACTGCTTCAATACAAAGCCTAAACTGCTTCAAAGAAAAAGGAAGTTTTTCAAGAGATAAATATGATAGAACAGAGTATGAAAAGTGTAAAAAAAAAAAATGTATATTTACTAATTTGCAAAAAAAAAAAAAAAAAAAAAAAAAATTGGAAAAAAAAAATTTGCATCGTCGCACCACTTTAGAAAGTTTACCCTGACCAGAACCAGATATATATATTTTATTGGCCTTATAGCTCATATATTTTCTAGGAACTTGTTTTAGCTATATTTGTTGATTGCTTCATGTATTGCCACGTGACGATTTCAGACTTCTAGTTTCATCACGGTAGGGTGTCCACTTGTGACACTTGTCACTTAATTTGAAATTGACTGCAAGGAGGGCTACCTATATATGGTATAATAAAGGGTAATGTTTCAATCCCAGGCCATCACATAAGTGTTATCTTAATAAGGATTACATCGGATTATTTTTTATGTTCCGGTCAACTTTTTCTATAGCTCTGCCAGCCAATAGGGAACTTGCAATCCAGACTGAGCGTGCTCAGATGCAAAGGACTGCGAGATTATGTGGTTAACGCAATACCTAATCTGGAGCTACCAATAAAATAAACCTCCCACCTCAGGGTGACTATGAATTGATTATCTGTGGTTACAAACAATGTAACAATATTGTTAACAATACTAATTGATTAGCATTTATTATCCGATTTCCCATGATGCAACATTCAACATGGCAGGTTTGCAAGTTCCCTATTGGTTTTTACATCTTAATTTTAATTTTACATGTAATCTGTCACTTACTTGTAAAGATAGAGAGACACACAAAAAACACAACAGAAGCAAAATATAAGGTCCATGAGTAAATACATCTTTTAAACTTCCACAAAACTCTTCTCTTTCTTTTTGCTGATCAACAGCATCATCTAAAGAGAGATAAAACAGAAGAAAAACAGCTGTGATTTAAGGCAGAATGCCTCTAAGGACGTAATTCCCATGAAAACATAGTTCTTAAAATTTCTCCAATCTTAATAACCCATCTTAAGGTCTGTGTCTCATCCTTTGTAAATAATAAAGAAATTCCGCCACGTCAGTGCAGTAAGGTCACATCTGCCTATACAATTGCATAGCATAGGTATTGCAATCATAGTGATTTGAAGATGCATGTACATCATGTTGTTTTCAAAGAAAATGACAGCCTTTTATTTTACCATAGACTTTACACTATTTTCATTGACCATACAATGTATTATCTTCTAAAATACCTTAATTTTGATATTTATTTAATCTATTTTCTTAATTACCTACATAATGAACATATCTTTTGTAATTTTACTTTTCTTGTGCAAAGTAACACAAACTAAAGCACAAATTTTCAACTATTTGTACATTTACATTTGTGTTCTCAATGACAATCAAATTTGTGATTCACAGCAACTTTTGTTTCACCTGTTCAGTTGGCCTGGCACTAGTAGTTTAGGAGATTTTTTTTGTCTCCCAACAGTCTGCAATCACTCGGGTTGATATTTCACACAAAAGAACACACTTGTATGAAAACAAATGTTATAGAGTGAAAAGAGCAAGTCTAATGTTCAGCATCTCTTCTATTCTTTCAGATTCTTTTTTTCTTATTTTTAAAGAATTATCCAATTTTCCCACCTTTCTTTTCTGATGTTCCTATGGTTACAATCATACAACTTATGATAAAAAGTATTGAGAGTATCCCTGCTGACAACATGTATGATTGCTCCTGTAAATATAAACAATCGATAAAACCAAAACGTAAATCAGTTAGCTATACACAGTATTATTATAAAATATAATTATAATATCATATTCATGTTTTCCTATGTGATCTCATATTGTATCTTCCCTTTCTATAGCCTATATGTAGAGTTCACTATCTTGAGTTGAATGTTGAAATATCGATCTCATATACATGTATGCTATTTAATGGAACAATTATAAACTCAGCATTGGTAGTACTAGTAATTTGAAAGGCACATGGGCTGTTCCACTGAGCTTTATCGAGGAATGTTAGTGTTAGCAGATTTTTTTTTTAACCGAAAAGAAGGCTTTGACATGTACTAAGTGGAGTGTGGAGGTCAATTCGCGGTACCTACAATAGCTTTTTACGTCATGCTAGAGGGTCAAATAGAACAAGGTTGACTTATTCTCATGTGTGACTATAGCAATGCATGTGAAGTATGTGAAGTGGAAGTTCTGGTGCCGATCAAGAAATCAAATGTTTATTACTTTATGATGTGCCTAGGCAGTAATATTCTATTTCAGGTACCAAGAATTGGGTTGCATTATTAACTTGAACGTTACGACACCAGCAGTTTTTTTTAAAGCAACGGAAACTCATCTGTGCACGTATATATAGGTGAACAAATCCTAGCTTTCAACCTGAATCCATGTGTTTACTTCAGGGATGTGAAATCATGTTTATGTACACGTAACTTCAAAATAGTGTGTCAGACGGATGGTAAAGTGTAACGGATCACCAGTCCCTGTCTCTGTTTACAAATGGTTGTAATAGTCTTATATATTACTTTTTGGATTCCCTAATAAACCAGATCAGTTCCCTATACAGGATAGAAACATTCTCAACAGCAACTTGTATCTGGGACAGGCTTCTTCATAAAGAGACTTTATGATGGTGTTCAGGAAAGTTTTTATGGACACAATAAGAGGCATACATACCACTGGGTCTCTTTCTTCTGGTGAATACGTTGGAACATCAGTTGAATTTGTATCTATACATGGATCCAGGAAATCAATGGAACTAGCTGCTGTCAGACAGAGTGCATGTACTACAATACCAATGACTGTACCTAGGACTTCACATGTCATACCTATAACGATAGAATATATACTGTGATTACCTATGATACAACTGCCGACATAAGACTGTGGACTAACGGAACCTTTTTACGAACAGTGAAAGTAAACAATTGAATTGGACTAATTAACACTTGACTCATGGAACAACAGAGACTTGTATTACACACCATGGTTTGATAAGAACAGTTTTATGGCCTCTTTATGTATACAAGAAATGCCAGGGGAACTGGAAATTTGTTTGTGAACATGAGCTAATATGTAAAGTGGCCATACAGCTGTTCTTATCAAATGATAGAATGTAATACAAGTCTCTATACTTTCAACATGCTGTGCCAAGTGTTACTAATCCAATTCAGTTATTTACTTTCCCTGTTTGTAACAGGTTCCATTCGTCCACGGTTTGGTGTCGGCAGTTGTAATAATGTCATTGATATCATTGGTGTAGACGCTTGAATGGAGTCTCTAACTAATCCTCAGCTTCTAGAGTTAGTGTGCCAAATGTAAATCTGTATGACAAACTGTGATGACCAATATCATGAAGGTAGCAAAATTTAAAATATTTATATTTATATTTTATGTAAAATATCACTTACACTTAAAAGTTAGAGGTGATTAAAATTGGCACATAACAGTACTTCCTTATAAATGTTTTCCATAAAAACATGTTATGTTCATGTGATATCTGCCTCAAAAACTTTCAAAGTTGTAAAATATTATTCCAGACATGGCAAATCAACAAAATGTACTTACGATATGCTGTAGCAGAGTCTCTATCACTTTGCTGATCACTCAGATACATAGTCAAAGCAGAGTATGGTAAATGATAGCACTAAAATTTAAAAAACATAAAATTGAAACTAAACTTTAAAAACTCCATAAGAAAAAATATTTATCCATTGTTTTTTCAATTTCAATTGTTTTCCTAAGATGAACCAACCAACAAAAACAATGTGGTTACCCAAACTATCTGACTGACCCTGAACTTGTTAAAATACTATGAGAATAATATATTAAAGGTGCTAGTTAGATTGAAACCAGTCCAATTTGCATAATGATTTACATATCACAAACATGGTGATTTGCATAATAATTTGCATAATGATTGGCATATAACATGCATGTCTTCAACATTGACACATAGTATGATATGTTTGTATTTTATACACCAATGGACATTGGGTTCAGTCAGTTCTCTTCACGTGAAATTTGTCATTCAAAGATTACCAAAGCTCAAGGATGGTAAACCTTTAATAAATTTCAGGCAGAAATCTGCCTATCATGGTGCATTGGGAGGCAAGGACGGTGTTAGCACGTTGCTTGCTCTATAGTGGGGAGAGCACTGGTTTCTAAACAAGCTTGCACAAATAACCAGAGGATTTCCTTTGACGTTTTGCTTGCTTTCCACCCTCTTTTCTTGTCTATTGCCCATGCACTAGAATCTATTTATGAGTCACCAATGCTTGGAATACAATTCTTTACAGGTAAAACATAAATATACATGGAAAAGTGTGAAATGCATCTGTTTGCAGAAATGGGTTAACTATAATAAGATTTTATACCTTACATATTTGGTAGCTGTTACTGTCTTGTGAGAAAGTAGAATAAAGTATTGACAGATTGTTATGTCTTTGAAAATTGAGTTTTAATGTCCTGGAAAACATCTAACTACTAAAGTAATACAAACAATTTTAAATTGTACTCACTGTTAGAAATGTTTGATAAGAACAGTATATTACAAAATAGTATCCAAGTTTGGCATTGTCACTGATATCCGGTACGTACCACAGGAAAAAGTAACTAACAACTGCAAATGGTGTTGATAGAACAATCCTTAAAAATATAATACATAAGGATGGAGTAGATAAATGAATGAAATATCCAAATATGGGAAAAGCGATAATAAATACTAATCAATTAGTATTGTAAACAATATCGTTACATTGTTTGTAACCACAAATAATCAATTCATAGTTACCCTGACCATTGTGGGAGGTTTATTTTATCAGTGACTCCAGATTAGGTATTACGATAACCACAGATAATCCCATAATCCTTTGCATCTGAGCATGCTCAGTCTGGATTGCAAGTTCCCTATTGCTCTTAGTGATTTCTTATATAGACACATACACACAAAGACACACAATTCTACAGAACTCTATTCATTCAACAACAACAACAACAACAACAACAACTACTGTTTCAAATGTAAATGATATATTGTACTATATATGAAAACACAAACAAGTCATAAAATATGAGTACTAAAATTTTAACCAATATATACAACATACTTTTGATCAGCTGAGAGCTGAAAAGTAATAAAATAGATATTTACCATGGTTTTATTTTTCCAAATCTGCTATCAAACTTCTGAATAAGAATACCAATAGTAGGATCTGTGATTGCATCCCACGCTTTACCACTAAATACAATAATACTGACATATGCAGGACGGATCTAGAAATAGAAATATTTATTTTTAGTTACTATGGTTTCCTGACCTGATGAACACACATATATTTAAAGATATACATGTATGCAAACAAGTTGTAAAGCAAAGAGAAAGAAAGGGCTGAGAAATGTACTTAATTCCTGAGGAAGAACATTCCGGTTAATGTATCAAATTTGTTGATATAACAGCATGTTGTGTTATGTTATGTTATATGTTATGTTATGTTATGTTGTTATGTTATGTTATGTTATGTTATTTTATGTTGTTATGTTATTTTATGTTATGTTATATTATGTTATGTTATATTATGTGTTATGTTGTCATGTTATGTTATGCAATGTTATGTTATGTTAATATGTGTTATGTTATGTTATGTTATATTATGTGTTATGTTATGTTATGCTATGTTATGTTAATATGTGTTATGTTATGTTATTTGTTATTAATGTGTCCTATGTGGATTTCTCAAATTATAAATACAGTTTTTAGCACATCCTTAAATACATTCATCAGTTCATTAAAACATAGCAACAATTAGTTCTTGTACCACAATCAAGGGTTCTTATTACTTTACCACACAAAATTGAATAAAAAGGCAAACACTTGAAACAGTTGACACAACTAGATTAAAATTTACCTCAGCCACATCCAGGAGAAATACAGAAATGAAGAAAGCTACGACATTGGCTGTCATAGGATAAGGTATGCCACCAGCTGCATAAGAAACCTTGGCTTTCTTAGATAGGATACCTTTCTCTTCAGATGCAACATATGTCTCTAGTGATCCTAACAAGGGTCTTTTCTGTTTGGGACAGAGAAAAGATTCTGAGTTAGGCACAACAAATAAATTGCTCTTGGTACACAAGAGTGCAAAGGTTTTTACACACAATATATCAATATACTGTTCTGGGGTGAGCAATTCTAGTGATCTGGCCTCTGAGGAAAACTGTTTTTTATCCCTTACATTGCACAACTATAAGCTAATAATTTATGTACACAATACCATGATAATTTTGACACAACAAAAAATAATATTGTAAAACTGTTGGGATTGTTTCATATGGAATAATCAGAATATGAACAATTCTACACCTGTAAGTACAAGTTGTAAATTTTCCTTGTGGTTTGGTGGTCCAACTGTTTTATTTATTTATTTTTTTACTTAAATCACATACCAAGATGCATTCATTTTGATCTGAACAATTTACCAACTCAACTGTTATGAAGATGCCACATCTCCATCAAACACAAAGCCAATTTGTCTTTGATTTTGAGCATTTTAGTAGAGAGTTTAGTCACACACACACACACACACACACACACACACACACACACACACACAGACAGACAGACATACATACATACATACATACATACATACATACATACATACATACATACATACATACATACACACACACACATACACACACACACACACACACACACACATTTCATCATGTTTCCATTGTATACATGTACATGTAGCAAGTACACATTTTGCATGTAGCACTACTGAACCTCAGTTCAGTTGTGTTAAAAATCACAGCCTACCAGCCTAGCTATGGGTGTTTGTAATTAAAACATGGACTGCCTAGATGTACCTACTTTACCTTAGCTTTACAGGAAGGTTGTTTGTTCATATCAGTATCCATTACACTCGATTCTACACAAATTCGTCTTGTAGCGTGGGACTATATCCCTTTCAAGATCTCTCTCTGGGACCTGGGTATTTTTAGATTTTATTATTTGCTATCAGTCTTATCAGAATGAATATGCAAATAAACACTATACTATGACATAATCATGTAGTATGCAAAACTCAGAAGTAGCTATTTAACAGTTTATAGCCCACAGACTTGGCTATCTGACTTGACATACTGGCTTGACAGTATAGCTCAGAGACTTGGCTATCTGACTTGACATACTGGCTTGACAGTATAGCCCAGAGACTTGGCTATCTGACTTGACATACTGGCTTGACAGTATATCCCTGCAGAGACTTGGTTATCTGATTTGACATACTGGCTTGACAGTATAGCCCAGAGACTTGGCTATCTGACTTGACATACTGGCTTGACAGTATAGCTCAGAGACTTGGCTATCTGACTTGACATACTGGCTTGACAGTATAGCCCAGAGACTTAGCTATCTGACTTGACATACTGGCTTGACAGTATAGGCCACAGACTTGGCTATCTGACTTGACATACTGGCTTGATAGTATAGCCCAGAGACTTGGCTATCTGACTTGACATACTTGCTTGACAGTATAGCCCAGAGACTTGGCTATCTGACTTGACATACTTGCTTGACAGTATAGCTCAGAGACTTGGCTATCTGACTTGACATACTTGCTTGACAGTATAGCCCAGAGACTTGGCTATCTGATTTGACATACTGGCTTGACAGTATAGCTCAGAGACTTGGCTATCTGACTTGACATACTGGCTTGACAGTATAGGCCACAGACTTGGCTATCTGACTTGACATACTGACTTGACAGTATTAGCCCAGAGACTTGGCTATCTGACTTGACATACTGGCTTGACAGTATAGCCCAGAGACTTGGCTCTCTGACTTGACATACTGACTTGACAGTGTAGCCCAGAGACTTGGCTATATGACTTGACATATTGGCTTGACAGTATAGCCCAGAGACTTGACTATCTGACTTGGCAGTATAGCCCAGAGACCTGGCTATCTGACGACATATTGGCTTGACAGTATAGCACGTGACAAATATACAAAGGGCATTTATGAAAATAATTGATCTCATCCTTGATATCGTTATTACTCTTTGGGCAATCTCTTTAGTACAAATTATCTTACCTCTGAGTCTTCAAAGTCATCCATGGTTATCAGAGATGTCACTGATAACAGTTAAGTAGAGTTGTAAGACTTGTCAGATGACACCCCTAAAATCCAGTCTTTGGTGAGTTGTGTACTCTGTAACCTTGTGACCTTTCACCTGAGAAACACATGTGATTTGTGGTGCTTTTACTTCCTGCTTGTAAACTTCAGTGTTTGATCCATTTGTCTTGTTATGTCTTATCAACTGCTGTACTTACATATATTTCTAGGTACATAGAAAATAAAACATTGCATGTAGTGTACATGTATCAAGGTTTCCTGTTAAAGTGTAAATGAGTTGTGTGTTTGAATCTGACACACGGTAGCGGAATAGTGATCAAGAAAAAAGAAAAAAAATTCCAATCTTTCAAAACTTTGGTCTGACCATTTTGACTTTCACTTTCTGTTGGAATAACATCAACTACAATTTGATTCAGTTGATGTAAAGGGTTTTTACCCAACGATATTGAATAGACTTTATTTGTAGAATGTGTAATGACGGAATGGCACTTTACAAACTTGATGACATTTTTGCATTAAATGTGTTATACATCTGGTGATTTACAAATGTTAAATGACAGAAATTTTGAAGTTGAAACTTTTCTCTGTTTTAAACTTTTATTGACTCAGACAATGAACAGGAGATGTCATCTCGGAGTGATAGGTGAAAGATCATACTACATGTTGTAACTACTAGCTTTTAACACTTATGTTTTGGATCATGGAAACGGGTTATTGTTAGTCTAGAATTCTAAACAAATTATGTTTTAAAAACTTCATTACTTTAACACAAATAAAAAGTACAGAAGTTTTTAAAACGTACTTTACTGTACCAGTTTAGAATTCTAGACTAGGTTATTGTATAATATTATTTTCTCCTACATGTATGCCCCCCCCCCCAAAAAAAAAAAAAAAAAAAATCAAAAAAATCTGCATGTTGCCTTAGCTATGGATACATGTACTGCCGCGCAAAGCAATAACTTTGTTTGATGTCACATTGGGATTTCAAAAACTAGGAAGGGGGGCGGTTTACAAAACAAACTAATTATATATTCCAAAATATGCAAATTAAGTGTAAATTGTCAATGTCAAAGATTAAGGACAAAATTTGACCTTCAATACTTCTTTCGTCATGATGTATTACAAAAATTCATTACTTTGCACAGGTTCTAATCATGATTAGTTTTATCACAGCCAAGTAACTTGACAGTCTGTGGTTGTATTGATACTGATGCACACTCCAAAGGTAACTGATATGAGATTGTCAATGTATAGTGTATTGTTGCACTTCAACCAGTACAGGCAAGCTGATTATTGAGAATTCAAGAATAGAAGTTTTAATTTTGTTTTCTCTGAAAATTGTTGAAGATTTTGTTACAGATTGAAAGTGGTAATTTTCTTGCTTATTATCAATCAGGTACATGATACATTTGCCAGCATGACCATCAACAATCTGATTAAAATCAGATGTGGTGAAAGCAGCTAAATGCTTTATTTACCTCTATTTCCACTGTTTTGTGGCGTTTTTTTTTTGTTCGGAGTGATCACCGCCTTCCCACCATTCGGAACAAAAACAAACGACAGAAAACGATGGAAATAGAAGTAAATAAAGCATTTAGCTGCTTTCACCACATCAGATTGGACCATTATGTGATCTGCTAAGCAGAGTCCAAACTGTGTTGTTCTACACACTAGACATTGGACCCAGTTTTACATTTGATAACAATACTCATTGTATCACCATATTATTAAACATTAAACAAACATAAACATACATGTACATCGTTACGTAATTATCTGTGTTATCGTTCAAAACCAATGTCATCCTCATTATGTAGATAGCTAGTTTGGATTTAAAACCAAGATGATAATCAAGAACGTCATTAAAAAGAGAACACGTTGCTTAATTTATATTAGTTAAAACAGTGAGACGAAGAACGTCTGCTCTGCACTGACCATTGTACATATAACGGTATGCCGTATTGTAAACAACTTTCAATAATTTGAATAAGCTCCGAATGATTCCAGTCATGTGACTAGAAGTAGTCGACTACATTTCCGACATCATCAACTCATACAGATCTTTGAATAGCTCGCCCACTCTTGGGTATAAAGTAAACTGCCAGCAAGTCAATGTTACGTATTCGAATCGAAACGATCGAAAATTTGCCAGGGGAAAACAAAATGCGCCGGTCGCGGTTCCGGTTGTTATTGTTTACTTATATTATAATAAGAAAACAGCACCTAATCGTTCCAGATTTACTCGTTTGATGAATCTGTTTGTCTTGTTTGTGAGAGTGTAAATCATGTGGCAAACTGATGAGCCAAAACACTTACCTTTTGGATTATTTGCGACGGAAACAGTACATCGTGACAGCAACGCGACACGACATTTCACAAACTCACATGATCTCAAGGTCATCGGATAGAATAGTATTTTGACCCGACCTTTCAACACGCCATCAACGGTTGCGAACAGAGATCAAATGACCTGGGAAACAAGTGCTTCTAGCTACGTGCGCGCGATCAATATTTTGATTGTGCTTACAAACAATTTGAACCCAAAAATTACTGTAAAGATGGTTTAAAAAGCACATGCACGTGCTTTCTACACTTAATCGTTCCGAGACGTATCACACTAAATGTATATACTTGCTACCCTAAGGCTTTTACACAGAAAGATTGTTCTTGTTTAAATCTGTGACACTTTATTTGTCATGTATATTTGTACCCTTTAGTTCATCGCAATGATGCTGACCTTGCCCAACTGTCAGCTCCTCGCAGAAATGTCATCCACTTTGGCGGCATACCCTCATCCAGTTGAGCATGGAAGGACAGAAGAAGTGCAAGGGTACTACTTCAGATGTTTTGGAGGTTATGATTGTGGTCATGATCATGGTTATGAACAAAGTGGCAAGTGGCAACAAACAAACAAATAAACAAACAGTCACGTAAAAAGACAAACAACAAACAAATCAAACAGTCATTGTCAGTGAAAAGCATACTTTATTAAAAGGAATTGTATTGATTTACATACACAAATTTTCTCTTAGAGTCTGTATTAAATGGCTGGATTATTTATTATGCGTATCAAAAGGCAAGATTTTCATACTAGTACAATGAATATATGGAGGTGGACCCTGGTGATGACGACCTATGAGTGCGGAAATTTAATCTTAATTATCATGAATAATTCTTATGACACACGAGATAACGATTGACTCACCTGTTTTCAGACTATCAAACAACATTTAAAAAGATGCATCAATGAAAATAATCTCCATCAAAAACCTACTAAATTCATTGCATGACAAGATCTATATTTATATAAGGCACTTATTGGTAACCTGACTACAATCATGAATTGTATAAATCCAAATAGATGTAAATAGTTCTGTACAGCAAGAATGAAGACAAAATAGAGTTTCCTTCAGATATATAAATTACACTGTGTCGTCTGAATCCCCAGCAATACTAAATTTAACATCGGAAGGCACCCTTGCTACACTATTCTCTTCCGCCGTATCGGATAATGAAGGTCTGCCGGATGAATTCCTCTTTTTCGTTGCTAAGCCTAAGGCAGCTATGGAGGATCTTCTCCTTTCCCTGCAGAAAATAGAGAATTGTAAGTCTATTTTCTAAAATATCAATTTTACCTAATAGACAGGATGTATACTTGGTATATCACAACATTGTTGCAGCGATTTTATATAATTACACCAGTTTTAATCCACTTTCATTACTGCATTGACATGTTATCACAAAGCAAATTGTTGGGTGATTGTATTACAAATTACAAAGTAACATTTTCAGTTTATAAAGTGTTTCTGAGAGCAAAATAAAAATGTTGATGAAATGATAAATTATCAAATCGTTAATTTTTCAAAGTGTGTTCCGAAATCGATATCAACTTGTATGATAGAAAAGCATTATGCATATATTATTGCTTGTCAGAATGGTCCCTCACAACAAATACAATAAAGTGAAAATAAAACACACCTTATTTCAGCTAGCTTCGTTCTTGTCTCGGATCTCCTCAATTCTGTGATTGGATAAAGCCAAACGAAAAGCATAGCAAGCAAACACAGTATAACGGGGACCGCTGAAAGTAGTACTCTCATTGTGACATCCACTGAATCGGGTTGCTCACATGCACCAGTCTCATACCCTACAGCTCTGAAATAAAAAAGTGTGTAATTTGAAAGTTTTGTCACTACATCTATGGGTAAACTTAGCCAAAAACCTTCAAGAGAACAGTGCTGTAATAAAACATTTGTATTTTGAGAGCATTATCCCTAAGTCAATCCAATAATGACATAAGGATACTAGATACTGCACGTTATCAATTGAAACAAACTACCTGTTGAATACACCAGGTATCAACTCTTGATCAGAAAATGAAATATGGGATATTGGCCAGATCTGGAAATTTTTCTGCTCTATGTAATCTCACCTGGAGAAGTGCAAAAGTTATTTTATATACATATACAGAGACATGAGAAATCATCACTAGTGTCTTGAGGTCTGGGAAATAACCACTACTATCTTGAGATCAGCTGTCATTGCACTTAGTAATCATGTTGATATAATAGTTGTTGGTGCTATAATTTGTTGACACCCCTTTTAAAAGAAAAACATTCGGTGACGATTTATTTAGTCAATAAAGCCAGTGCTTGAAATCACTCCGAACCCTTTCATTATCTCTTTACAACTTTAAGGCATTTTATTATGAACCTATTAGAAGTCTATTACCCCGACGGCCATTATGTAGTAACTATTTATTGAGGCTAAAAGCTAAGGGAAATAGTTGCTACATAATAGCACGAGGGATAATATAACGTCTACTAGTGCCCGAATGAGGAAAGGCAATAAGTGGTTTCAAACATGTCACATACCCAGGCTTATATTTTTGCAATGTCCAAAGCAAATCTCCGATAAGACTTCTGTTCTACATGAATATTGCCCTAGGAAAACTAGAACCCGACCTAGTGCCCCTACAATGGAAATTGAGGTCACTATGCGTCAATATTTCATACCACGTGATACGACCTAAACCGATCACTGAAAGCTTTATGAACAACTTACCTATAGTAGTTTTTGTTCGCTCCAGCTTCTTTAGATTTTACTGTGTACTTGATTCTTGATAATTAATCTAATTGGTCTGATTGTACGGAAAAACCCGTGAATGTTGTTGATTAATCATTCATATTTGCAATCTTTATGTTTCCAATATCAAGTTCAAACCATATATAAACTTACCCAAGAACCAGCGTAGAAACACCTAATGAAGCACCGATGGCAAATTTGTTGAAGAAGACATAAAAAGAGTAAAATAAGGCGTCTTTTCTTCTTCCCGTCTGTAATGTGTAATCGTCAAGAACATCTGGCATCATGGACCTGGAATAAAATTACAAGATTAATTTAAGATTTCACTTAATTATCAATTATTCATCTACATTCCATATGCAAGTACTGGTCGTACAATTCACCATTTCAGTGACGTATTAGGGAAATCTCTGTCTGTCTGTCTGTCTGTCTGTCTGTCTGTCTGTCTGCCTGCCTGTCTGTCTGTCTGTCTGTCTGTCTGTCTGTCTGTCTGTTGGTCGGTCGGTCGGTCTGTGTGTTATTGTGTTATTAAAGATATCTACTTTATTCGTCTGTCTGTCTGTCTGTCTGTCTGTCTGTCTGTCTGTCTGTCTGTCTGTCTGTCTGTCTGTCTGTCTGTCTGTCTGTCTGTCTGTCTGTCTGTCTGTCTGTCTGTCTGTCTGTCTGTCCAATCATATGCCTTACCATGGTGTAAGATAAAGTCCTCCAACTATAGCTCCTACTGTGTGACTGAATATGAAAGTAGCTACCACGTTATTAGCTGGTAGAAAATAGAATGTTGCAAACATGGGAATAGCTAGCTGCAAAATAAAAACATGGACGACGTAAGATTACAAAAATCATCATAATCATGCATGCATATGGTTTACTCTAGGAATGACATTTGTAGAAAATGTCTAATATACAGAACATTGTAAGTCAGACTGTCTTGCCACATCCACAACTTTCTAAAATATAACTGTAAGGATTGAAATACAGAACATTGTATTCGTGTAACTCATTGTGGTGTTTTATTATGGATTTTCAATGTAAAAGACAACCCCTTTTTCTATTTGAAGAGCAAGGCATTAACAAATACGGAACAACTTGGCCAAAGACCGTGTTTGCAACACAGGGCAAATTCATTGTAAAGCACATGCAAATAAACGCCCAGTCTGCACCATGTATATGTTGCTATCCCATATAGCAGATCACCATGCGTAGATAAATTTATACTTGTGTTTACTTTTGATTAGAATTACATTTGCTTGCCCAGTATGTTTTACAAATTATTTTCTGTATGTAAATAAACATTTTTTTTACACACATACATTTTTAGATACAAATTTACTGAGTTACAAAAATGGACTGTGTTGAAAACATAGTAATGTTGATTTTTATCATTTTGAAATCCAAGATGTATGTTAATTACTCATCAATATTACAACGTTAATATATGCAGGTATTTGTTTGTTTGTTTTGGGGGATATTTCACTTACCACCAATGCTATTCCCAATGTTCTCTTCTTTCCTAGTTTTAATAATATATACTGCCAGAGAGGTACGTACATTACCATGGAAACCTATACAGGTATAATAAGATACTTAATTTATTATACCATGCACTAGCCAAGTTCAAGAAAAAATATGAAATATATAGTCTGGTCGTTCTACGTCACGACAAGGAGCGTCTATGTCATTCGTTCTGCTGTGTTCGAAATATGTTTAAAAACGCCTAAAACTGCCATTACCTTCCCCAATTTAAAAAATGTATTACTGGCGATGGTATAATTATATTATTCCTCAATATTTCAGCAGAAAAATACTAGTGACCTAAAGGTTGTCACTACTCGCCTAGCGACTCGTAGTGACAAGGGCTCTTAGGTCACTCTTATTTTGGGAAATGATATCTAATAACACATCAATTGTTTTACATTCAAATAAATATGACAGTAATAATTTATTCAATATGAGAGACCACCGGCCTTAAAGTATTACATACTGTAGGTATTCACCAAGGAGGACAGAATGTGCACCTAGAAACTATTTGCCAAAGGATGTAGTATGACATATACCATTATATGTTAACTGCAAAATCTCATATCTACATATGCTTTGAATGTTCACTTTTCCTGACAGTAGAAATCACTCTAAAATACTAAGAGATAAAGAAAGTGTGAATGGACTTTTGCTTTAATTATTACGTTCATAGGCCCATACCTCTTTTGTGTGATTAAAAGTAACTTACCAATATAACTATGATTACATACTGGAACAGCACAATTTCAAGAGAATATATCAGATACAACGCCAGATTTGCCATTGCAGTCTGCAAGAATATAAATAAAGATGTTAGACTACTTCAATGAGATATCACGAGTAATTAACGATGTGATTACAGTATCACGGAAAACAAAACATCTCTAACTAAGATGGGAACAAGCTAAAACAATTATTGTTAAGTTATGTTACATGTATGGGATGTAGCCTTGCTTATATGGATACAATTATCCCGTAATCAAAATAATTTAAATACTGAATACAGAGACCATTTGAGGAAAACTTGCTATCAGAGATGCCACCCACGGTGAATATAAGCTTTAACGTGAGCCCATGATGAAATATTTTGCCATCCGTTAAAAACAATTCTCGCTTTTTCAAATTTGTGTTACGATCAAAGCAACCAAAATATGAATCATTGAATGTGTAAACATGTAACCTTTGGACTCCAAGCTTTGGGCTAGTATAGTAGTAATTGTGCAACGTAACACGTTAGTATTATGCAGCGAGTAAGTTTTTCTTTTTATATCCGATGACGGTTTCATTTGCAAATTGTTTTAAAGTGGTGTTTCGAAATGCTGTCAGATTATTATTACAGTTTACACCATCATTTGAAGGTCTTCAGACTTTACATATAGGTGTGGGCGTATTCCCCATTTCCCTCGTAGAGGGCGTATCAAACCCCCTAGCTACACAGAAAACTTTCCAATGTTGGGATATTTAATTCGTGTGTAGTGCCTCTAACTATGAATGGATTTTTTTTTTGCGTGTGAAAAATAGTTTCTAGTGACTGCTTCAAGTTTTTTATGAAGTTTTTATATGCAAATTCAACTGACGTCCTAGCCTTTACCGCTACCTTAACACTAGGCCAAAAGAAGACATTGGCTGAAAGTTGATATCACCACCGAGTAAAATTGCCGAATGTATATAATTTGTTTGAAATTCATTATTACCTGAGCTGCCAAAGACACGCACAGAAAACAACAAAGTGACAGCGTATAGGGTGTGTGTGAAAATATGCTCTTAATACTTTTGCAGAATGGTTCCTTAACGCCTTCATCGATAACCAGTATATCTAAAAGTTTAAATCATATAAAAACTTGAGGATTTAACATTTGTTTTGACACAACATTTGTCAATGTCTTAAAAAGAAAGCTTGCACCTGATAATATAGGAATAGACAAAGAAAAAAACTGTCTAAGTTTTTGCGCTGCAGTAATATTGTTTGTTTGGTAATTACCAGATATTTGCCGCCATTCAGTAAATAGTGATATGATAATCAAAATAATGTTTGTCCATGTTTACTCTTTTTTCTGTATCATCTCGCTACATAATTTATGAGAAATCGGCAGCAAATAAATACAAGAAAATGTCTGTCATATGCAAGAAATGGTTGGAGTTTGATAAATAATTTAAGGTCAAAAGCCAATGCCTCAAATGGAATATTTGCACCTGATAATAATGGAGTAGACACTTGAATGAACTCTCTATATATTAAAGGTTTTGAGTTATACACTTGTATAGATATTACCGCCGTGTGCATGTAAAAGTTGCATATATCATAAAACAAAATGAGATGCACATGTCAAATATGATATTTTACCTTCGCACCAGGTTTGAACAAAATTGGATATTGCATGTCAGAGAAATTACTTAGTATACAGATAGATGTATGTATGGACGGACGCATGCGCGCATAGACGCACAGATGGACGGCTGTACCGTCGGGACGAACTAAGCCCCTCCTTGGGGCCTAACGATATTAAGATAAAGACAGATGCAGTCGTACCTTTCTTTTCCTTCGTTCCAATTACTACAGTTATGCAACAAATCACAAACAAAGCACCGAGAGTTCCAGTCGAAGCCATGAATGATATTTCCTAGAATATTAGAATAAATCATAAATTATATGTTAGATATTGGACAGAAGCAACACATTATGCAAATTCACTCATCTGAAATACATAACACATCTGCAAATTATAGAAGAACCATATCCTTCAGAATACTTTATATCAGCTGGGAACATTTTGAGTTCTTTTTTGACTAGACCTGATTTGTTAGAGCTTTGACTAGTGATAAATGTTTTTGTTCCGATTTTCCATCCGAAGATTTTTCTTCAGAATAAAGTTATAATTCAGACACGAGATTGTAAACAAAGACAAACAATATTAACTTCTTCACTTTTCATTCCTGTAATTTTACACATCACTATGTGAATATAACTTCATCACTAACTTGTCGCTGAACATATTTTATGTAGATTTACACTCCACTATGTAAACATGACTACATCACCAGCTTAAACATCACTATGCAAGGATTATTATGTCCCTAACTTACCACTGGATTTCTTTCATCTGGTGAAAGTGTAGGGGTTGTTGTGCTATTGAGATTTACGCATGGATCGATAAAGCTATCACTACCGAGACCAAGTGCCAAAAACTGTGACACCAAAGTCCCGCCAATAACCGTGCCAAGCATCTCACCTACCATTCCTATAAAATAACATAACATAACATAACATAATAACATAACAACATAACATTACATAACATAACATAACATAACATAACATATTAACATAAAATAACATAACATAACATAACATTAACATAACATAACATAACATAACATAATTGTACGAAAGGTAAGAAAGCAAATATATATTGTCCAACCACACAGACAGTATTGTACTGATTTTTGAAAATTTCAAAAGACATTATCACTTTAAAGATCGGCTTAATATTGATATACATTAATTAGTAAACAAAGGGTGTTCACAACAACTATAGAATTCAGTAGCATGACGTCACCAACACGCAATGCGAAGAGACAATTTAAGTACGGGTGGCTTTCATGGTAGAGAAACAATTTCCAAAACAACCGGTGGAAATGTGAAAATGTGTGTCATGTAAATCTTAAAGCTTGTAGATATAGACAGGCATGCAAGTGGTTCTTGCTAGAACCTCTAGAGCTAGTACTTACGGTATGCTGTGGCAGAATCCCTCTCATGTTGTTCATTACTCATATACATGGTGAGAGATACATAGGGAAGATGAAAACACTGTAAAAAAATAATAAAATATAAATTCTACAGGTAAAGGCAAACAATAAAATACATAAAATGTATCAAATATTAGTATTTATTGAAAATATGTAATCTAAATTAAAAAAAAATAGAAGTTGGTGGGGAAAATTGCTGATATGAACCGAAATTACTTATCAAAATCAATAGCACGAATCACCACAGACAATTAAAAGTCTAGGCTGTAAAACCGAAATTAAGAAAGAAAAAAAAAACAATAGTAGAAGAAGTACTAAACATATGTAGGGTGAAAATCACTGTATTTTCATACCGGCCCAAAATTAAACAGTCTCTGGTATACTGCACCGGAAATCAAGCTATAGGCAAACTAAGATAGACGCAAAACAAAACTGTTTCTGTGTTGTAGATTACAAATATGGATGATAGTGATGCTTGGCTGTGGATATCACTCTGTAATCACGATAGTGAGGCTGTTAACGCTGAATGAAGATGAATGTAAGGCCACTTGACAAAGGCTATCAGAGACGCTACCCTGTTCTGAGGGTAATTACACCAATATCCATTAATAGCTTACAGCATGTATGTTACAAACTAGTTTATGTTTGTGTTTATCTTAGTTTGACTATAGCTTGATTTTCTTAGTTGCTAAGTTGTAAACGTATTGAGGGTTAACAGTAACATAGTAAACAATATTATGGTCTATACGTTGTAGAAAACGTTTGAATGGTGAATCAATAATTGTGGGTTTTTTACCGTTAGAAAAGTTTGGAACGCACAGTAACATACAGTGTAGTACAATAATTTCATTTCTTCGTTGAAATCCGGGACAAACCAAAGAAAGAAATATAGAACAACAGCACAGGGTGTAGACCAAACGAGCCTGGAATAAAATTAGAAATGAAAGATTAATCATGATGGGGACTGAAACAATAACAGAGAAAAAGTACTACTGGTAATAGATATACAGTGTTATTGTACATTTGCATTTGACGAGAACTATTGGTGATCTATATTACTGTTTCTGAAAAAACTACACAGTCAAATAAATAAACACAGAGTGACTTTAGCATAAGCTATATGTAGGTAATCACTTTGTCAAATGTCAATTAAGTTGCAGCTAGTACAAGTTTAAATGTCACAATATGTGTTATTATATGGCACATCACATATTTGGTACTAAAGAACAGTCTGGTCAAAGTCACCCAATCAGCACAAAAAGTTGTTCATTCAATCAATGAACCCTGGCCAGTTGCTATAGTGACGGAAACAGTGTATAAGTAGCATCCTGAGCTGACAAATATACCATATATGCAACTTAATTGACATTTTCTCACCAAATAACCAAGATATATTCCCTAAAAATTAGACATTGCACTTGTGAATCAGTGGCCGAGATTACCCATTAATAGTACAGAAACATGTTGAAATCATGATAGCTTTTGATGGTACTGATTTCTGTTTACAGATCGATTTGATTTGATTTATCATGTGT